>NC_079202.1:31271201-31363701 GCF_026745355.1 Beta vulgaris subsp. vulgaris | reverse complement strand
CTGCTCATCTATACCATGTGTTGTTAATTGTGACAAGTCTCATAGAAGAGTAATATAGTGTAAGTACAACAACATTAGCACAGGTCCACCCAAATTTTTAAGATGGGTCAGATTCTATGTAGGAATGAGTATGATTTTATAGCATTTTTTAGTTAACCTTCAACGAGATGGCTTATAGGCTTGAATCAACCTCTTTTTATTTGTGCACTCTCTCACAAGTTTCATACAAGTCTTAAATTGAAAGTTCTGGTACATACACTTACTTTGTTAAAAGTCTCACAATTGACCAATCACATAATAACTTTAGATAAAATTAAGAAAGAAAGAAAGATTTAGATAAACAATATCTTAAGAACAAAAAGATACTTAATTTTCCTGTAGATATAAAAATATCTTACTACTTAAGTATATAAGCAAAATGGTTAGCCATAAGATACCTTCTTCCACATAAAAATATCTGCCTGCTTTGTAGCCTTGTAGAACTTAGCTAGCAACTTCCTCATACACTTATTATTATGTTTGACTTATAATACCTGAGTAGAAAAAAAGAGAGTAAATTTTTTGTAAATGCATGAAGGAGTTTTGCCTTAAAATTGAGTAGTGAGTCTTTATTCCATTGAGTAGTGAGTCACAGGAGAAAAAAAAAGGTGTTGCGAAAGAGGGGCGAATAGAAACTCAACTAGTAGATTATTTTAGATATTTGCAACAACATACCTAAGTGAGCATCATTTTGGAGAAAATTAATTGACGTAGATGTTGATAACATCAGTTTGTTTCGATTTCACTTGTTGCATATTGGTTATGAGTTGATATGTATTTTGTGTTTAAGACTATTGTGGTTATAAGTTGAAATAATTTGTTCTGAAAACTTTGATAATGAATATATTAATTTTGTTTCTAGGGTCATCTTCGGAAAAGTTTCGGAACCAAAGCAAATACTGCTGTGAGATTTTTAATGATAACTCAATGTGGTCAACAACCTATGTGAAGAATGCTAAGGCGATGAAATGAGCGAGTAATAGGAAGAACTTGGATTTGGTATAATTTTTCCAAATCTTTTGTAAAAAAATAAAAAGATGCAGACTATTACAAGTTTATCCTTTTAGAAATTATACATTTGTAATCGTTGATGTACTTTTAAACCTTGGGTGATGTACTTCTAAGCAATCATTGATGTACTTTTTGGCCAGGAGTGATGTACTTCCGAAAATGTAGTGACTTAGTGTCTCTGACTAAGCGTGTGTAAATCAGATGTCAAAACATGTATGCTTGATGCTTTTTAGATGTATGAACAATCCTTGTGGTTGATGATTTCAACTTTTATCTTTCATAAAGGCCAAGTGTGGTTCAAAAGAATTAAGTCACTCTAAGCTGAAGTAATTCAGCTCCCATAAAAGTTGGATTTCCATAATAGATAGTACAATGATTTTAATCATGACTTTAGCTAAGATTCTTGGATGTGTTGATGCAAAAACTCAATAAAAGTAACGCTAACTTTCACATATAAAGCTGTAGTCAAGCCTAGTTTGATATATAGTAGACCAACACCTCTTAAATTTTCAAAAAATGTTCTTGAAAACATAGTTGAGTGTTCTTGATATTCAGACTCTAAGAAAAAGTTGCACATCATGATCCTTTTCATTTCAAATGACTTAAGATTCTCAAAGACATGACTTGAAGGATCATTGTTGTCATACTATTACCAAGTGCTATTCAAAAGTATTCAATCAGATTGCAGATTTTTTCGGATCGTATATCCGAATATTTTCGAATTGGATACCAATCGTGAAAAAGTTCATTTCAGATATCTGAAATATGGGATTTTCGAATATCCAATCAGATTTATCTAAAAATACCTCTTCAAGACTGGATATCCGAAAGTATCTGAGACTTATTTTATGTATTTTTCCTTTGAAAAATTCAATATTTTAGTTTTTGTATATCCGATCCGATCCATAATTTCTAATATTCGATTTTTTCGGATCATATTTTTTCCAATTCAAAATTTCGGATCATTGGAATTGAAATGCCTACTAGCGGGGGTTTGTAAAGTAAAATTTTTCATCCCTACAATATTCTGAAGGATATAGAACTATGATAAACGGTTAAATGGTTCAAATTGCAACAATACCATTAAAAGTATATATTATAATCTCGAAGAGTGAAAGTATCTGCCCTTGAAACATATACACAATCATAAATTATATTCACCGACTGCCTTTTGTGATTTAAACTCAAAGACAAATACAGTCATATGAGATCTTGATAGACTTTCGAAGTACACTTTTAAATTATACGCTTGTTATAATTTTTTCTAAATTAACATAAAAAATAATAATAGTTAAACTTGTAAATTGACAAGCGTGAAACTCCAAACGATAGAAATAAGAACTATAATCCAATCCCACCCCCACTTGCGTAATCTCCCACTACAAGAGACTAGTGAAAACTGCATACCAGGACATCCAATCAGAATTATGAATGACTAAAATGCCAAACTCGAGAATGATAAAATTATCATCATGAAAACGTTTTCTAATGTATCAAATAAGGTGGTCCTATCATCCAAACTTAGCAACTGCAGCTCATCTTGCTTTAGAATGAAGGATTATGCAATACTTTGAGTTGAAGTTTGACATTTCTTTTAGCTCCACACACCATGATTTAGTGAGAATAAACATCATGATTTAGGTTCAAGGTGATGTACATTCAAGTCATCGATGATGTACATTCAAGTAATTGGTGATGTACATAAGCAAATTATTTGAACATAATAAATTTAATCATCTTTTATAGCTCCAACTTACTGAGAAACATTTCTAAGAATAGTATCAATATCAAGAACCAAAAATATAGATCATGGAAGCACGAAAATAGTTTTATTAATGTTTACGAAGTAGGAAAAAATAAAATAAAATGGTAGAAAATCAATAGAGCAACTAATGCTATCCAAACCATGGGCTACTCCCTATCATTCATCTCATTCTCTGAAGGATGAGCAACTAAGTTAGGACTAGCAGATTCTAAACTTGAACACCAGATATACTTAGCTTCCCCGCTACTTTGAGTATATTTTGAGAGAAAACTGAAGGAGGAACAAGGAATAGGGTGTTCCTATTATCCAACTTAGCAACTGCAACTCTCCTGCTTGTCACCAAGATAATGCATAAATTCATTTTAATAGCCCATATCAACATCATTGGCATCACAAAAAATAAAACCCAAGAACAGGCAGCCTAATAGTAATGCTTTGCAAGCATATCAAGCCCAGTTTGTGCAGTGCAATCAAGAAATTCTGGCGTGCAGCAAAACATTTGTCACTAAGCTGCCACAACATAATGGACATACATGGGGAAGATACAAATTCACAAGCATAGACTTCTCCGTGCACGTAATGTTACGTGGACTCGGCTAAGAGATCATATACGCCCAGATATTTATAAAGACTAAAAGATTAATAAATAGTGTCTTTATCAAACAAAGCAGATTTTACAAATGAGAAGCATGATTGGTCAATCCATAATCGGCAATCTGTATGCTATGAACATAGCTGAGCAAATTTAGGTGCAAATTCAACCATATAAAGCAGAACATCAAAAATCAGGATAGACTGTACAGTGTACACATGAGATGGCAAAATTAAAGATCATTCCAGATATTAAAAACAGTACTACTTGAGTTGTTATAGTTAACAATGTTATCTTGGTATACCAAAAGGAAAGCAGTTCTTATTGGATTTACATTCACCAGTGCTTGGCTAGGTGCAACCGCAACCTCATCTGCACCAATCTCCACTTCAATGTAAGTGTGAACCATCATTTAAAGACTGTGGATTGAAGCAGCTTCAAAATGGTCAAAACATATTAGTTGTTTAAAAAGTACAAGTAGATATAATATCAACAACAAAATCATATCACAACAGCCTATCAAGGAATTCATAAACCTGCAAAGGTATTCATGTTGTGCTGATTGCAAAGATCAACTTGAGAAAAATAAATGGATACATTTAACAATGGCAAGTGTTTAGAATGAAAATAGATTAACTTGAATGATTTTTTTTAAAAAAAATGGGATACTCACATCAAACGAATTATTGCTTTGTTATTATACAAATCAGATGTACTCATAGAGGCCAAAGCTATTAAGCTAGCACCTCTTAAATATAGACTACCTTTCTCGAACCTACAATTTTCTTCTATTTTAAATAGACCGTCCTGATTATTACCTCCTTTGTACTACTACTCTTCTAAACTTCCCATTGCACTTCTCTCCCTACACCTCTCTAAAGATTTTCTTTCTTTATATACTTTTCCTAATCAACTTGTTTCCTTTTATCCAATATAAATTCCCAATTTGTATTTAATAATGTCCTTGAGATTTAATGTACTTATAGTATAGCACCGATGTACATGTAGTAAACATATGATGGACATGTCCAAAGTCCATCAAATTATATAAGAGATCTGGCAACAATTGGTGAATGATGATAAATTGATACATAAGAGGAAAAAGAGGTAACCTCGCCAATGGAAGAAGCGCTATGTAGGATGACTTTTCCTAAAACATCTTCAGAGTAGAAAGAAGCAAAGATGGACAAAATAAATTAAGAATCTGAAATGGAGGCAGCAAAAGCAACCATTATATAAAGGTGAAGGGAGGAGCTGTAAGATTCAGGAATGTGTTTAGCAAATCCATATTAATTCTTTCACACACAACTTCTTACTTCACTGATCGAATTATATAATAGGTGAGTAGATCAGCAGTGCAATACAATATTGGCGAACCTCTTATGTATCTATTTTTCACCAATTCTAAACAGTAAACCAATCTCCCTCCATCGTAATACCCCTATTGGGATAATTATTCTATCAATAAGTTCAGACAAGTTACAAAAATAAGCTCCAACAAATCACTACAAATATAGTTCACGTAAGCACACCAAAGACAGGATAAATTCAATTAGTTTAGATAAGTTGAAAAGAATACATGTTCAAAATTCAGAAAAAAAAAATCACCATCAGAGAAACAATGTAATAGTATCCATAATAAATACTACATTCTAAATTCATGCTCTACCACTTTCACAAAGAATTGTATGACTTCCAAATTCATCCTATCCAACTCTGGAAATTTCAATAACAAACCAACTAAGCCACTAAACTAAACCTATTATTCAACGGTTAAAAATGCAATTAAACCACAAAACAACCATACACTATCTAAATTACCAAATTTACATAAAATGTAGCACTATCAACACATGTTGTAACTTGTAAGCACCCATTAACACGAAAATCAACAATAATATGTGTAAAAAGAATCATTGCTAAACCAATGAAAAATAAAATGTAGAACAAATTTAAACAAACCTTAAACAGGGTCAATATTAAACCCAGAAGCAGATTCTAAACTTTGACTCAATTCATCATTAATTCTTCCCTTAATTTCCTCACTTTGTGTTTCTTCAACTTTTTAATAGTAACCAAACAGGATTTTTGGCAGAAACACAGAAGAAATCATGAATACCCAATTCACCCCTTTGAAATCTCTTGAAAAATTTGATGTTTTGTTTTTTGGGTTTGGGTTTTTTCCCAAAACTTCAAACGAAACCCAAAATAGAAAATAAACAAAAATTCAAGTAATATTCCATTACATCAATAATTATAGTCTAAAAGACCTAATTTTCGATTAAAAGATGTGAAAACGTAGCTTATAATTGAATTAAGAATAGAACACAAGTACATCAATTTTAAAAAATCTAATTCAATGAATTAGGTCTATAATGCGTACCTGATGATGATTATTTGATGGATGAAGATCAGGACAAAAAAGTTCAGATTTTTGATTGTAATCAATCCATCGATGGCGAGAGGGATGAATTTTCGATTTTTTCCTTAGTGAAAGAGTATTGTTCAAGTTTAATGGAAAGTTGCAAGTTAAATGATGAGAGGTTTTGTTATTATTGCTATGGCCAAATCGCAGCCATTAAGCCTTTTATGATCTAACGGTTCTAGTTAATTCTCACATATTTAACTATTCTCACATAACTCTTCATTCTCACCGGATCCCGACTCTGTATATGTATATGTATATATATATGTATATGTATATCTATATGTATATATGTATATATATGTATATGTATATATATGTATATGTATATGTATATATATATGTATATGTATATCTATATGTATATTATTATATAATTTGTTTATATTAATATATATGTAATATATATATATATATGTATATATATATATATATATTATTATTATATATATATATATGTATATATATTTATATATATATATATATGTATATATGTATATATATATGTATATATGTATATATATATGTATATATTTATATATATATGTATATATTTATATATATGTATATGTATATATGTATATATGTATATGTATATGTATATATGTATAGGGGGCAAGATCACATGAGAATGCTCCTTACATGAGAAATGAGAATGAATCTCAACCACACGATTGGATTAGAGTTACAATACTTCTTCATTAGAGTTATACCCACCTAAAAAAATTTAGAGCCAAAAAGAAAAGTTTGAATTTTGAATTTTTGTTTCTAATATACTTAGTTTTTGGAGTTACATCACTTTTTCATTAGAGTTACATCAGTTATTCATAAGAGTTATAGCGCGTAAATATCATTCTCATTTCTCATGTAAGTATGCATTCTCATATGAACTCACTTCTATATGTATATATGTATATATATATGTATATGTATATGTATATATATATGTATATAAATAATACAAATTTCTGCCCAAAATTTCTCCAGTAGGTCAATGTGACCTTCAACCTGTAAAACAAGTAAAAAAATTTAAAAACCCAAAATCTCTTTCTCTCTCCTCCCCTCCCCCTACCACTGAAACCTCACCCCTCCCCCACCCTCAACCCCTCCCCCCACGGATGAAACCACCAGTCCACCCTCACCACCCCTTGCCCCACCACAAAACCACCCTCCCTACCACCGATAACACCACATCTCCCCTCCTCTACCCCCAAAAACACCACTGCTCCCCTCCCCTACTCCCGAAAACACCATGTCTTTCTTCCCCCACCCTCGAAAACCACCCCCACCAATCCTTCACTCCCGAAAACCATCCTCTCCACTCCTTCACCCCGGAAAACTACCAAACTCAATCATCCCACCCCCGAAAACCACCAATCCCAGCCACCCTAGCCTCGAAAACCACCACCCATCACTCCCTCACCCCCGAAATACACCAAATCCAGCCACCCTATCCCCGAAATACACCAAACCCAGTCACCCACCCCCAAAATACACCAAACCCCACCCCACCCCGAAAACCACCCCCCTCCAATCCCTTACCCCTGGAAAACATCAATCGCAACCAAACCAAACCACCATAAATGAAACTCCTTCCTCCTCCACCTCCTCCACTCCATAGCTAATCACACATTCCTGCCTCGCCGCGACAATGCATTTAATCAAATACGTCTCAAACAAATCCAATTCTAGAAACGAATTTTGTCGAAACCGTCGAAACGCAAGTAAGATGAAGAAGTGGAAGAAGAGATAGAGTGAGAAGAGGAGAGAGAAACTAGGTGTTTCTTGAAACTGAGGAAAGTGAAAGTGTGATCAGTAGAAGAGGATAGTGAATTTCGATTGTTTGAAGAAGTAAAGGAGGTGACGACATAGCTATTTTGTCTTGGCCAAGGGAGGGGTGGGGTGGGGTAGGATAGGAGGAGAGAAAAATATTGGAAGGGACCAACAGAAGAAAGGAAAAGAAGGATAATGTTAGGTTTTTTTGTTTTTCAAATTGAAATAAAAAATTTAAAAAAAAACAATAAGATAATGACACATGTCATAGTGGCCTGCTATAACAAGTTACAACCGGTATTGACCTACCAAGGAAATTTTTGGTAAAAGTTTGTATTATTTAAAAAATAATCAAAAGTTTATATTATTACAAGAAAACGGACAAAAGTTTGTATTATATCTCCATTTTGCTTTCCTTAATCTATCTTTCTATTTCCAAGTTTTCTGGATCAGTCCATGCCATATACCATCAAACTTTTTTGAAGCGGGTAGTTAGGTCACTAGAGTCATTCAGATTGAGTACTTTTTAACACCCCAAGTGCTTGCCCAATTCAAGAGTAATGGGCAGGCCTAAAAGTAGTACATAAGAGAAAGTCCCCAAATACCTTGCCTAGGTTTTTTGAATGCAAATACCTTGCCTAATTTTGGTTTATATAAATTTCTGACCATTGACTTTCTTAGCTTAACAATATACAAAAACCACTCCCTAGATTATTGACTTGTCCATTTCACATAAACATAGAATTTATTGTAGGGGAAGATTATGCCACGATGCCAAATTCAAGGGTAAAATGGTCAATTAGGCATTTTTTATCATTCAACATGTGAAACAAGCAAAAGTATTACTTCATGTTATCAACGTACCCGAAAACGATTATCATTGAAGTATAAACATTAAACAAGTGGATCCAATTGAGAGAATTGAAATCAGTAAGCTTCAATAAAGATAAGAAATAGAAGTACCATCATGTATAAATAATCTACAACTCGACAGTCCTCGTATGGAGCAGTACCAACTACCAGTCCCATATTTTATGGTAGATCATGATTCATGGTACAAGGGGCAAACATTACGAGACCCTATCTGCACATTGTTAGTTTCAGTAATAAAATTCTAAACCATTCGCATTTATGAGCCTACTAATTATTCATCAAACATGAGGTGTAACCAATACCTCTACTCATTTTCGCCTTTCTTCCATTTGGCCAATTACAGTACCAGCAAGGCGTCCTGTGTACATTGAGACTCAAAAGATGAGATTTCCACTAGACTTTTCCAATACACAAGGGGTTGTAAGTTATACCGAGATAGCATCGCAAGCCAGTTACAACTCCACTCAAAAGAATGAAACGCCTCCAAAAATGAACAGTTCAGAAATCAGCAACTGTGTTCAGCAACTTGCTATGACCCATAAGATGGGGAGGAGGATAGCTTGCGTGACGCAGGGCTGCTATCATATGTTCCCACTGGTTTGTTTGATAAGCGGCGCTTGTAGCGTTTTAACACGGAGGCCAAATTCTCTTTCCCTTTGGGAAAAGCGACATCTCCAGCTGCAGTGCCTGACCGACCCTTCCGACAGGAAATTGCAATCTCAACATCCTTGATTACTTCTAGAAGCATTGCTGAAGTTGTGACCTTTCCCCTGCTAACTGGTCTGGCAGCTGGAGGTAACATACCATTTGAAACAGGCGGACTTGATCTCATCTGATATGAGGCAGGTATTTGAAGGCAAAAGCACGGGGACATTGGAGTTCGAGGTTTGAAGAAAGCAACATCAATAACACCCTGATAATTAGGTAAATTTAGTCATTATAAAATTCTTCCTATGTGCAGTATATCTACGAAGGTATATTAGCAAACACCAACGCAACACATTGTGCAAAAGGCAATATGGACTTTGTGAAGTAGCTCAATCGGAAGGCAAACATCTGTTTTACCAGCATAAGCAGAATTATTCAGACAGCAAGCATAGCAGGCATAGATGAGCTAAAATACCTCTCTAACCACTAGGATTTAAGCACAAATGACCATTCCATGGTGTATGCTTGATGGTTTAGTGAGGGCCTATTATCATTAGTCAGGTCTTTATCTTGAAATTCTTTTTAGATTGATACAATAAGGATTTTTTTTTTTTTTTTTGTGAAAATACATTAAGGATCGTAGCAGTGAATTAATGGAGAAAACTTCCCCATGTCCAGATGAATCTATGTCAGCTTTCTTTCAAGTTTACAAATTAAAGATCTTATGGCACTCCAGGAGCTTAATCGGATTGTGAGCCAGATTATATAATTACTACTTCCGTCAACCAAATACCTGGAAACAATTGCTCAGCAATGGTTGGAGGTCTTAGTCTCAAGCAGTTCAGTCAACTAGAGGCTGTAAGACTCTAAGCAAAGGTTGGTATTTTTGAAAATCAACTTGTCAGTCATCAGATTAAAGTGTATTAGTGGATAAGGCAAATTGAGGGATAGAACCATCATAACTACACAAGGGAGGAGCTGCGTGAAGTCCTATGTGCAGTATATCTACGAAGGTATATTAGAAAACACCAAGCAACACATTGTAAAAAAGGCAATATGGACTTTGTGAAGTAGCTCAATCTGAATACAAACATCTATTATACCAGCATACGCAGAATTCTTCAGACAGCAATCATAGCAGGCATAGATGAGCTAAAATACCTCTCTCAACCACAAGGATTTAAGCATAGATGACCATTCCATGGCGTATGCTTGATGTTTTAGTGAGGGTCTAGTATCATGAGTCAGCACTTTATCTTGAAATTTTTTTTAGATTAATACAATAAGGATTTTCTTTTTGGTGAAAATACAATAAGGATTTTTTTTTTTGGTGAAAATACAATAAGGATTTTTTTTTTGGTGAAAATACAATAAAGATTGTAGCAGTGCAATAACGGAGAAAACTTCCCCACATCCAGATGAATCTATGTCAGCTTTCTTTCATCTTCACAAAATAAAGATCTTATGGCATTCAAGGAGCTTAATCGGATTGTGAGCCAGATTATATACTTACTACTTCCATCAACCAAATGCCTGGAAACAATTGCTCCTTCAATGGTTGGGGGTTTAGTCTCAAGCAGTTCAGTCAACTAGAGGCTGTAAGACTCTAAGCAAAGGTTGGTATTTTTGAAAATCAACTTGTCAGTCATCAGATTAAAGTGTATTAGTGGATAAGGCAAATTGAGGGATAGAACCATCATAACTACACAAGGGAGGAGCTGTGTCAAGTCATTCCAAGTTGGTTTTTGGCAGTTTATATGACAGCATTTGAGTTTTCAGATGAAGCAATGGAAAGGAAACATTTTGAACTGAAGTACAGTATTGGACTTGAGTTGACTTCCTTTATGGTGTTACTAGTTCATAGTCAACCAAGCCAATGGTTTCAAGCCTCACAAGAGATTCACAAGAAGGAGACTTGGCTAATGTATTGACAAGCTTTATTTCTTGGGGACATGCGGTTTTGTCGGTTTCCCATTATGTAGAAACGACATCGCTTTACATTTGCAAATTATACAGTTTATTCTCATGTAGAAGTTAAGAGCTTCTTTAAGGGGATCATCCTAGGAGTGTCTTAATGGATCCAGTGGTGAAGAGTGACTATGAGAGATTAAGGAGTTAGATTTATTTGGGGGCAATCTGACAGCGACATATTTGTGATGTTGTCCCATCTGAAAGTCCTGATGGGAATGGCTCAAGAATGGGAGAATATCATGAGAATTCTTCTGAAAATGGGGTTGGGGATAGAGAGACAAAAATATATCACATCATGAATTCTCACTATTTAAGAAAATTGACAAATGAATTCTAGGCAGGTCTGGCCTGAAGTTTGGCATCCTCTCTTTACTGGAAGAATCACTCAAGTACTTCCCAGCCCGCTAAAATTTCAAATCCTTTTGACTCACAAGCAGCCTCCACACAATTGGATTGGATGCACTAGCACTGGCACTAGCAGGCATTTATGCACTCATGCTTCCTAGATATGCCTCTACGAAGTTCAAGTTCTGGGGGCTTCATCTCCTCCTCCTCTCCCCTGCCCCCTCCCCCCACCCCTGGGGCTCTTCTCTGGATCAGACATAGGTTGACCACGAGAGCTTTGTTGCTTCTGGGCAGAGTGAGGCAGGTAACCAGGCTTTTATTGTTTTCAAAAACCTTGGCATAAGAATTGAGAGAGGTTGATAGTCTGTGGAGTCCAGGGTATGCTCGAGTTTACTACAGCTTTCCAGATAGCGAATTTGGGTGCCTGATTATCATCTCCAGAAACCACCAGTCATCCTTTCTCATATCTACTCGTATTTGGAGGCTAATCTTCCAAAGCAAGTTTAAACTTTAGTGTAAACAGCAGCATTGAAGAAAAAAGCTGCAGGTTCAAAAACCCAATATTTTGTGATTTGCCAATATTCAAGTTGGATTATCCTTATTTTGACATAGTAAGCTCGATTCGCAATTGTGAAACCATGAGCTGTCTCCTATAATAAGGATGAGCTGAATGTGTACACTGCTGCTGCTACAGCCTATAATTTTGAGATACTTACAGTTTTACTATATGAGTTTCCGTTGGGTTCTTGTTAGGACTCAGGAGGCATTGTATTGATTGGGTTGACTTGACTAGAGAGAAATGAGAAGGATCTATTAATTTCAGGGATCTAGCAATGCTAGTTGTGATAGTGGGTGATCTTTAGCTCTCTTAACACACATGCTCACGAGTTTTTCGCCGAAATTCCTCACTCGGAAGTAAATCATGATTGGAATGCTGTTTTCTGTTTTGTTAGACTCTAAATACAGTTAGTTCTTCCTCTCAACTCCCTTTCACACATTAATAAATATAAATATCTAACAGAACCGCTCCAGTCTATCAGCTCATTTAAATATTGCAGATCTGCCACCCAAATAACCAAACTAAGTAATAAGGCTGAATAAGATGAGTTACCTGGAGACGATTTAGGACGTAAGTGTATTTGCCCCAAAGTTCTGGACGACTTTCCATAAGTGACAGCTCCAGGATCCGATGGATGCACCACACACCAAAGCTTACAATAAGATCTGCTTTCCAAACACAGCCTTCTCCACACTGCGGGACTGAAGAAATCATATTTGCAGAAACTGCATCATCACCCTTAACCGTCGCACCAAGCCTCCTCTCAGAATGTGAGAACTGTAAGTCACCGATCTGGGGTGATTGTTTATAATCTCGAGACTCAACTTCATAGAAGAATTTTTCCCTCATAGCCACCCGATCAATGAGATCCTCATCAACACCATCATTTGGCCTAAATAGCCACTCAGATCCTTCCAGTTTCAAGAGCTTCAAAATACAATGCCTCAATGACTGCAGCAATTTTCTCTCCAATTCTGCAGCTGAAGGAGGCTCTTGAGTCATCATTGACCTATTACTAGCTGCCTGAGCTCCAAAATTGCTAATCTTATTAGCCACACCGAACTGTTCAAAAGGTTGTTTAGACCAAAGAGAACACGCATCAGCCCCTGAACTCATTCTCAATGAAATAGCATCTCGATATGCCATAGAAGGAGAAAGCTCATCAAATGCCAGTGGGGCCACAAGCCTTGACCTTGTACTCGAAAGTGAGGATGGTTCATAAGAAGTCCTACCAACTGATGTTCCGAAACCAACAGGGGTGTTAGGACTGTCCAATCGTGTACTTCTATCAGATGAATATAAGTTGCGGAGAGGAAGAGAGAGTCCAGAAATGTCTGGCAAACTGTGATATTTCTTGGTATTACTTTCAGCACTTGCAGCAGAGGAAAGATCATAACGTTTATCAGATTGCAAGACACTATTTCTTTGTAGAGCAAGATTCTGAATGCTAGATGGCTGTGCAGAACTAAATCCATTTGTTGATTTTTGCCCTAGAGCAAAAGCAAGAGACTCTCGATAGTTGTTTGGGACCAATGACGGGGACTTTTGAGGTGCGGTCTCTAATGGACCAACTGCATAATCAGATCTTTCCTTGGCCATTCGGTTCAGATAAGATGCAATTTGATAACCATGTACTGTTGCAGGCTGATAGTCCAAACCATCAGAAGATGGAGGGAGATGCAAACTCTGGTAACGCCTTTCCCCAGCATCAAGCATACTGCGATTGGAACTCTGCATATAGCTGTCAGGAAGCTGCATCTGGTTGGACCATAATGATGTAGATGCTTTACGTGCCCTATATGCTGACTCTATACTGTTTTGTAACTTCTGCTGATTTTGAGCATCATATAAACTCATGTTTATTGAATTATCAGATACTCTGTTTTGCAACTTCTGTTGATTCTGAGCATCATATAAATTCATGTTTATTGAATTATCTGATACTCTGTTTTGCAGCTTCTGCTGATTTTGAGCATCATACAAACTCATGTTTACTGAATTATCAGATACTCTGCCTCCCAAAGACTGGAACTGCATTCCATACTCCTTTCCAACTGAATCTGCAAAAGGCTTAGAGTTTGAGCCAAGCAATACATCAACTTTCTTGCATTTTGCTTCTTGTGTGATTTGGCCATGGAAATCATACAACTGTCCCCAAAATTCATCAAGGGCTGCAGCCAATTGACGTCTTGCCGCACGGCCCAACCCTGACAGTCTTGAGAGACTACCAGCACTGGCCCCACCTTCATCATTTTTTCCACCAAGACTTCTAAATGAACCTGGCCCATCGGGTGTACCTGGTGCGCCACCTCCATGCACATCTTTAGATGGTTCCTCAGACTCCCAGGTATCCCCTTCATCATCTTTCTCAGTTGGTGTGTCTCCCTCAATTCTCAAGGTCTTCTCAACTGGATCAGCTGGTTCAGTTTTCATAGGACTAGATGCCAATATTGGACCATCAGAAGGCCCACTTACCACACTAGAGACTGGCACGGATTCAACAGAAGCAGCTGATTGCTCAGGGTCTGGGTGGAGACATTTAGATGAGCCAAAAGCCATACTTTCTACCAAATTATTTTCAATAGCAGTTGCATGAGGCTCTTGAACACTGTCCATAATTGTCTCTGGCAAACTAATGTCGTAATTTGGAATTGTCAAGTCTGGATGGCTACGCAAGGACTTCTCCTGCACTGGCAAAGATTCTGGCTTATTAACAAGTTCCTCAGGAAATCTAGGCTCAGTAAAATCATTTCCCTCTCTCTGTGTATATGATTCAGGTGCAACTTGCTGAGAATCCCAGTTCCAAGGCTGGGAGTCCAATTGAGCTGTTACAGATTTGAGAGGAGTGGCTGCCAACCAGAGCATAAAACTAAGTGAGGTGCAAGCAGTAACAAGGAGCAAGACATAAGCCATAGATGTAGCACCGTTCCCCATACTCCAACGCAAGTTACCAACCCAATCACTTTCCCCAAAAATCATCTCCACGACAAATATCATCTCTAAACCCAGCATTCCCATGAATATCATAAGGACTACAAACTCCAGAATAGGTGAAATTTTTTTCAAACCCATAATAGGTCTCGATGACGCAATTCGGAAAAGAGGGATCACAGAAGATGGCAGCAGAAGAGCCACCATGACCTGGGTGCATATCAGCATATGGTACATTCCTTCAGCTCCTGACTGCCACAGACAAAATAGCGCAAGGACAATAGCGAAAATTCTAATAGTAGCACGATGAAGCCACTCAGGAAGATCCATTTTAAAGAAATCATGCAACATTGTTTCTCCACCCTCTCCACAAAATTCCCAGCTTAATGCCATTATTTGGTTGGCCAAAAACAAAATCACAAATGAGGCAAAGGGTATTATTGGGTTCCTGTATGCCTGCGTTGAATATGAATGAGGAACTTGGTTAGCATGGATTTCTATTTAAGAGAGTAAAATCTACAATTGAGAAAGAAACCTGATCAAGTAGAGACATCGCATCTTGAAAGGTAAGCAAACCAAGGCCAGTACTGTAAGATACATTAGCAGCTGAATTCATGAGTACATAATTCACCAGGAATATGCCACTGGATATGGTGAGGCTAATGATAAAATTATCCTGAGATCTCAAACCCTTTAGCATGGAGACTGGCCCTTGATACCGCTGCAACAGCATATAATCAAAAGATAACAAAAGTCTACGAAATTTCACCCAAGGCAAAAGCAACAAAAGACAGTAATATGACGTAAGATAAACAAAATTAAAAAAATCAAAAGTATTTCAATAAGGGATGCAATGGCCAACTATAAATGAAGTCAGCAATAGCAGTGGCTCCAGCCTCCAAGAACTCAAGTTCAAAATTCACTCAATATATATAACATGGTTTGCTTTCTTTCTTCATTATTGAACATTTTAGAGCTCACGCAAAACAAAGCTTAGAAAAGCATATCAACACCCTTTATCTACTTCAAAAATTAGATTTTGTTTTGTCCCTCAATGAAGTGAATAGACAATATACATAAAGCCGTAATTCTCTTAAGCATCATACACTCTACAGTATGGCAGTAGGGGAACAAGTTTTTCAGCAAAGTTGATTTGTGACTGTGTGCTTCAGTGCCATCATATAAGTAACATATGAATGACTAAGCATAATAATAATAAAAATAATAATAATAATAATAATAATAATAATAATGATAATAATAATAATAATAATAATAATAATAATAATAATACTTCCAGCATTTTTTTTAGTTGCTACACTTGAACAGTGACCACTATTCATCAACTAATCTTGTCCCATATGTTATTATGTATAAGAAATAATATAGACAAGTGGAATCTTGTTTGATTCATCTTAATTCATATTTTCATAATATCAACTTCTTATAATTTTTCGTTGTGCGTCATTAAAGATATTACTGATCAAAATAATGCATTCAATAGTGTGAAAACAAGAAGTGTGGCAACTAAAAAAATAGAGGAAGTACAAGAAAGACAAACCATGAAAGCATGGAGTCACTCTGCCTTCTAGATCTCTATAAAGGATATCAATTACTAGAGAAAACCACAAAGCCTGTACTCCTATACTCCCTCTGTCCCAAAAGCTTCTTTAGACATTGAAATGGGTGAAAAACTATTACTGATAGCACTTTTTTTTAATTGATCAGCAAGACCACCAACATATCTCATGTTGATTGAAATTTCAAATGCAATTCTAGCCACATTCTAGAAAATGCTAAATATTAGAATTTTCACCGCATTTTGGGCACAAAAGGAATAAAATTATATACAGTTCTCTAATCACTTCCAGCATAAATTAAACTCTGTACCTTTAGCTCCTAAAGCTAAAAAACCATATCCCAAAGAAAATTAAATAACACCACTAGTTGTTGTCATAATTCATAGAGCATCTGCGTAAAAGTAATCACAGCGGCCAAAGGACAGTGACTTTCTTTGTCATATAGATCAAGAGATTGTGAATAATCCTCATCACATGTCTCACGATAAATAAATATTAATACTCCGCATTCAAGCTTTCATATTGAGCTTAAATGAATGAGCATTAACTTCTCTATAGTGCAAAAACTGACAGTCACAAGAATGCCACCGATCATAAACTGATTTCTGACCCCACCTCAAAAACGGTCAAGGAAAAGTCATAGAAGGAACACTCAAATCATATACTTTCTCCGTTCTTTATTGATTTCAAATGATGGTTCCGCTCAGTTTTTAAGTATATACAAAAGATGGCGGGGTAGTAAAAAGTACCCATGTGGGTGGGTAATTGATGAGACTTTTAGTTAGATTTAGGAAGGACGATTCAGTCCATTTGACTAGCTTTTAATACAAGAAGAATTGTTGCAATTACTATGAAATTATCTAAAGTAGTATATGTTGCAATTAATAAAGAATATAAGTATAAATTACGATACTTGATAACTTGACCAAGTCAACACTAAAGTACCTGTACAATGGAAGAATGGAGGTAAAAATTGTGAGGCATGACATTCGCTCCAAGTAGACCCATCAAAGCAAAAGCACTCTCACCACTCAACTTTGATAACAAACTATTTGAAGGAACCGGAAACTCAGGTAGACTGAGTAGCATCCCAAGCACATAGCAAGCAAATGTTATTCCTGCCACACAAACTACCAGGAACTTCACTTTGGTATTTTCCTGAAAGAAAGAAAGATTGGCAATGGAAACTAAAATCAAAAGATACCACATCTTGAGCTCCAGCCAGAATGACACATAAGTAGAGAAACTCACCAGCAGGGTGGAAAAAAGTGGATATAGCACGACATTTAGTGCAGTCAAAAGGATACAAGTGAACAAATCCAAGCCAAAAATCATGTTGAGTCCATGCGCCATGCCAATAATCTAGAACAGGAAAGACAAGAACACGTTCCATAAAAAATACAGTCAATCATAAAGAAGGGTCCTGCAGCATGATCATGTTCTATAGCACAATGGGAAACTCATGTACCATAGTAAGATCCAAAGCAATGGCTGACAGCTCGACTTGAATTCCCAGAAAAAAACACGTGAGTTTGTCATACTCTTCGCTGCAAATCTTCAGCATCATGTACAGCAAAGGTAACAAATCAAGATCAAAAACATTTATGCAAGAGTAAAACTTGAAACAAGCAGTTAAGTAAATGTAGGCCCATTTCTTTCCGTTTCCGCACATAATTTCTTTTTTCAATATAGTCTAAAACAAAGCATTCGGATTATGAAACTATAAGACTTTGACATAGCCCCTTTTAAATTATAGAAAAAAGCAATGTCATGATAACGACTTTCATAACAAGTGAATCTCAAATCCGAATCTTATTAAAGATCAACACGGAAAGTCATGAAGCGTCATTAAAGAACTAACTAATATCGAATCAATGGCTAAAAATTAAGCATATTCCGATTAGCCAAAAACGACAAAGAGCAACAATAGAATGCAGAACAGATTACATTGCCTTAAAAAGATACCTGGGCGAGATTTTTTCCGCTGACCAAACTAACTCGAGCTGATAAATAATGACACAAAACTGCCACAAAGTTGAAGACTAATGCAAATGCCGCCAGATCAACTCCAAATCGAGCGCCACTATCGATACAAGAAGCCCACTTGCCAGGGTCAATATACCCAATTGAGATAAGAAGAACTGGAGCTAGAGCAGGAAGAAGCCCCTGCGAAACGCCCCGTGCACTACCCTTATCATGTGGACTTCCACCCACCATTTTCACAAGCTAAACTCCGTCTCAAATTAAACTCAAATTATCAACTAAACTCCGCAACAATCACTTCCAGAACAACCTAGAACAACCACAAAGATCTGTTCCAGCTCAACTAACTCACATTTGCAGAAGTCAACACATATCCCAATCATTTCCTTGGAACTTCCAACTTAACCTCGCATTTAAAATTGAATCTTGAAACAAATATAATCTCGAATTAATTCAATTTCCAGCAAAACCTAATCAAAAATTAACAATCAAGAAAAATAATAATACTATACAAATATATATGTATATTCTTGATTTGAGCAAACATATAAATTAGCGTAAATGTAATCATACCTTGATTAAACTTCCAATTTCAAGATAGACTAAAGATTTTCCTTCCGCAAGAATTTCACCTCGATCTAGAACTCAAATCACCTCTTTTCAGCAAAAGACTGAAACAAAAATTCTCGCGCTAATAAGTATCAACCTCTGCTCACTACTTCAATCCCCAAATCGAAGCAAGCGTTAAACTAACTTCCGTTTCAAATCCCCAAATTAACTTATCCAATTCAATCTTCAAACTCTTTTCCCCTTAAATTTCAGTATCAGCATGATTTTCCCACTGATTAGGGTTTCGGTAAGAAATCTGCAATGACAGAGTTCAGTGAAGAAAGAGAAAAAGTTCAGAAAGAGGACAGAGAAAACAGAAGATAGATATCAAATGCAACAGTTTTTCAAAGATTAAGAAAAAAGAGAAGAATAAGAGAGAGAAAGAGTGATCCTTCAATGGAGGAGAGAGAAAATGAAAGAAATGAATTGAGGAGAGAGAAAAAGGTTAAAAAGAGTCTTGAGGAGGTCCTGGAGAAGTGAAGTGAAAATCTTCTTCTTTTGCGGTTGACTCGATTGTTACGCTTTTTTCCCTATATTTTTTAATTTACTTTTTTACATTTTTATTAGTAGTAGTAATTAATATAATTATTCCTCGTTTATAGGAATATAAAGAGGGTTGGCTCGAGATCTTAAGTTGTTGACACTCACAATTTGGTCACAAGACTTTGCAATTATTATAGTGGATTATTATATTATCCTATAATATTATATTATTATTATTATTATATGGAATCAAACTCAATGTTATGGAATGTGAATGTTGGCTCTAGTTACTAGTGAAGTGGTAGAAACTTTTAATGCACCTAGCTTAAGGTCATGATTGAATCTTGGCTCATGATTAGAGAGCTATATGAGGATAGAAGTATGCTTGTTCATTGGGTAATTGGATTAGATGTAATTATAAATTTTGGATTGGAGAAAATTCACCGAAAATTTTGGATATTCAGCAACTTTGCATATTAAAAAATTTAGGATCGAAAATTCAAATTATTCAATCTGTTTTTTTTTTTTTTTTTTGCTTAGATCAAATTCACTCAGTTGAACATCATTTCAACTATCTCCAATTAACAATTAGAAGTTCAAGATAGTAAACATCATATCAACTAACTCCAATTAACAAAAATGAAGTTCAAGAAATGTCAATCGTAATCTTTCACTCTAATTAACATTTAAAATAAAAAGGAAAAAAATAGAAATTTATTTGGTAAACATCATACCTTCAAATTAATTTCTCTAATGAAAAAAAATTGCCAACCCAACTCATAAACAAGTATTTAAAGAAAAATAAACTTAAGAAGAGGAGGAGAGAAGAGTTGAGTCGAAGACCATAATCATATAGTTGCTTTGATGGTGGCCAGTTAGCTTATGGTGGCAGATGCTCCACGAGAGAAAGAATGAAGAGGATTGCAAAGAATAAGGAGGACTAGTGATGGCGCGCCATTTGCCAAGAGGAGTGAGTTATTGGTGGCCGATTGGTTGGTGGGTTGGTATGGGCTAGTTGTCGTCATGTGAAGAGGTTGCATCTGACTGGGTGAATGGACGGTGAATTAGGGAAGTGGGTAATTGTGCAGCAATGCTTGGGTTAGGGGGGGTAGGTTAGGATTTTTAGTTTGAGTGAGTTATTTCAGAAAGTTGCAGCTTTCTTCAAAAAATGAACGAAAGATTCAGTATTTCAAAAAACATACGAATATTTAATTTACCTCAAAATATTTTATTTTTTCGATCCGTACCCGATCCAAAATATCTTAAACCTCAAAATTCAGATCGTTATTCGGAATTTCGAATCAAATTGAGTAGATCGTGGATCTGTAGAAACATAATCATGTCTCATCATTTAGCACCCAGTGATGAAACATTTTGTCTCCTAATTGATCTGGTCCAATGGAAAAGCAATCTGACAAGCTAAACCCGAAATCGTTTTAGGAACTTAAAGCCTATTTATTTAATCTAAGTCTAGTTTAAAAGCCCAACTAACTATTCATGATAATTAATTGCATTTAAAGCACGTTTTTGAAAAAGCTTAATTAGTTATTCCTAGTAACTAATTGTATTTTTTAATAAATATTAATTATTCTTGATCATTAATTATATTTTAATAAGTATCTTCTAAATTTAAAGATATTATGAAAATCATATTTTTATTCCTTAAGACACCTATTTTTCGACTCCCAAAGATAATATTTAATGAGGATAAAAAGAATCTTTTAAAGATTGGACAAATAACAAAACCGATCCAACCTGACCTTTGATGTGGTTTGCGCGCCGAAATGCATCTGTCACGCTAATGTTGTGCAAGCCCGACATTGAGACAATCAGCAAAACTTAGAAGCACAGAGCAGATGTACTCCGCGCGCCACGTATCACCGGCGGACCAAGGTCAACAAGCCTGCGCGCTACATATCCTTAGATTTATGCGATTTCTTTCGTTTTTCTATAAATAGACCTCGTTTTCACTCGATTTTGAACACACTTCCTACAAACTTTCACTCTCATTATTGCTCATATTCTCTAAATATTTCACATCTAAGATGCCTCAAATACACAATCAAATACATTCAAACTTCATTAACACGTTCGAATTTCATATTATAAACTTCAAGATTGGTTCTCTTGCAGATCATTAATTACATAAGACCCAAGAAACAAAGCTATAATTCCTGAGGGTCAATTCCAATTTAATTCCTATTTTTGATAACAATGTACTTTTCATGATGCAGATTTTAAAGGCATTAATGCTCTCTTGTAGATTTTTCTCTAATTTTCTCATTTTTCTTTTTATTTCTATATATTATATATTCATATGCATGTTAGATGCTTTAATACTTTCATCATTGCACATATTTATTTTTGCTAATCAAGACCTAAATATATAAATGTTCCAATATTAAAATCAGATAATTTGGACAACCTGTTAGATTCTTAGTAATTTGATTGCTTAAGTAACATGTCACCAAAAATTAGTCTTTTATGTGTTTAACGAACCAATCAATATTGATTAAGTTTTAGAATGCTTAAACATATTGCTTGGTTCTTTAATTGCCTAATATTAGACATGTATAATATTAAGTATAGACCAATAACGGGCAAACTTGAATCATGATCATATTTATACCCTAATCCTCGAACTCAATTTTTGGTTCATTGACCATTTATGAAGTAATGACGGGAAATCTGCAGTGGATAAGTTACTAAGTTGTCCCTATGATTTTCCAGAATCCAATGAAATTTATGAGTCGTCCTTTAAAGACTTGTTGACAGCTTCTTTATTTCAATACATTTTCAAAATAAGACATTCATAATGACGTAGTTAGATATGCAACAAAAATACACGTACAGGATCAGATCAATCAGGTCAAATTTTTTTGAACAATCCAAGATAGAAATACGTAAATATATATATATAGTTGATCTGAATTATAAAAAGTCAAAAAGTGTTTTGAAATAAGAAGGGTGAGGAAAAATTGAACTTATGGTATGAGTTAGTTGATTTAGAAACATGTATATTTTGAGTGTGTCTTGTAATGATATTGATATATATTAGGTTACGTAGTCTTAGCTGATAAGGTGTTGAATTATTATCAAGTGCTATATTATTGAAAATTTAGATATGTTACGAGTTAGTTAATTTTTTATTTAAATTTTTTAATAAGGTTAGAAAAATTATTTTAGGAAGCCCTTCGACGAGGGGTATTCTTAATGCATTGTTTACAAGGATGAAGTATAAAGCATAATCATTTCTGGTTCAATATAAAATTGTGAATCAACTAAATGATCGATGTTGGCTATATATCCAATCTGCTGCTCTGTTTACGTGTGCTTAATATTCTAGTTGTCATTTGAGTAACATTTGTAAATTTGCTATGATGTTTGCAATTTGCCACACGGCTTCCTAGAGTCATTGAAGTGTTTTGGTAGCTAGAAGATTGTCTCCCTCAATGATAATATTATGTATCCGTTTTTTTAGCAAGTAGAATTACTTGTTTGAGAAGAGCATCTTTCGCTATGTAGGTTTTAATTTTTCCTATTTTTAGGTGGATGGTTTGGTTGTCTTCCCTTCGTGGGTGCGGATGATGACACCAGCCATAACAGAGGAGAAACTGGTCCCTTTTTTATTTATGGGCTTTAGTTTTACTGACTTTTATATCCAACTATGTTTGATAACAAAAAAAATTTTTCCTAAATGTTTGAGGGTAATTAAACTACAACTTTTACCAAAAAAAAATTGTAGTTTGTTTTGCTGCAAGGAAATAGCACATCAATAAGGAAGTTGCTTTGCCAACCTCTTATCCTTTTTTGCTTATTTTCATATTTTATTAAACTTCTATAATTATATTTTTGTAAGATAATTCCAATCCTTGTATAAGATTGTTTGACATTCAATTGATTGTCAGACAGAGTCCAATATGCTCATTTATAATTTTATACTCAAGCCCAACGCATGAATTACAGTTCCCTCATCTTTCTTCTATGTTTCTCTGTTTTCCCACTATATCTCTCTCATCTGCCAACTCCTTTTTTTTTTATTTCCATCTCTCTTATTTAGACTACTGTTCACTTCCTCTATCTTTAGAGAATTTCATTTTCTTCTACTTGTAATAACGTTCCTTTGTTTGCTCCATTGCCAAACACATTGATAAATCATTTTTATATAGAGTTTTTAATCACATTTAGGTTGCATTATTAGAGCATATTAGTTCATATAGTTGCATTTTAGGTGCTATTAGCATTAATTATCTATTTTGTGCTTATTATGCTTCGTTTGCGGTTTTCTTAATATTTCAGGTAGTTTTATAGCTATTTGGACGCTTTCGAAGCAATTTTGGATGGATTGGATAATTCTTGCAATGGAAGTTGATGAATGGCGGTTTTACATCTATAAATTTATGCTCTTGGATGCTTTTCTTGATCCTTACAATCATATTAAGTGAAGTAGCTTCCCTGAGTATCCCGACATATCTTTCGAGAGTGAATGTGAGTTGAAAACGAAGAAATACATTAGTTCCAAAGTGATAAGAAACGACATATGTTCACTCTTTTGATTATAACTCGAATTTTGTAGATCATATCGAAGTGATTCAAGTTGCATTAGAAACTAGACTTCAAGTGCTTCACAACGATATGTCACAAGCCCATAGAAGACACATAGAGCTCAAGAAATTACCCTCAGAAGTTGACCCAGGAAGCTGCCATAAGTCTAGCGCCTAATGGGTTGCTACTCTTTGCGTCGTCAAGCTGTTGCCTGGTCCACTAGCCTACCAGCAGCCAATGGCGTGTCTGACCAGACTTTGTGCATGCAAGGCAACCCCTTGTTTGAATTTTCATGTGCGTTTGGCCGTTTGTTGTTGTGTATCATTAAAATCCATCGACCAATCATGAAACTTTCTTTATTAGTTTATTTTCCTATTTTGTTTTCTTTCACTTATTTAGAGTTTGGATTGGAGGAAAATATAAAAGAGGAATTTATTTTATTTTTTCTCATGCTTATTATTCCTATAGAACCCTAGTATTACATTTTCCTCTTCCTTTTTTTTCTTGAAACCCTAGTTTTTGCTCTCGTCCATGAATTCAAGTTCTAAATTAAATGTATTTTTCATTGTTTTCTTCTTTCTGGTTGATTATTACTATTGTTTCCATTATTTCTCAACACATGAATTCTAGGTTAATTATTGATTTTGCTTTTGTTATTTCAATAACGAGCGAGTAGTCTCTTTTCTAGGGTAAAGTGAGGAAAGACATGTTTATACCATGATTTTTATACTTTGAAATTGATTGATTTATAAATTAGGGTTCTGAGTAATTCCAATTGATAAGTTTTAATAGTTTGATTCTTTTAATTGGACAATAAGAGTAATTAGAATTGAAAGATCATATTCTCAAAGGCTTCATTACAATTGGAAATTCTAAATATGTGTGCGATCGTACTGCAGAGGTTAAATCGGAGGTGTTAATACCTGACTGAAGCATTAACCATTCCTTTAATTACTCACCCTCTAATTTATTTTTTATTGAATTGATTTATATCCTTAGATTAGGATAAGCATGGTAGACCGAAGGTACGCTCTTGATTTTTATTTATTGATTAAACCATAATCTTGTTATTACTTGCTTCTAGTTTAGTTATTAGTCTAATCAAACATTCACTAGTGGAAAAAACCGTATAAGAGATAAAAGAACGGATCCAGTTATCCAAAACTAGATCCAATAGTTCAGTATTTTTTTCGCGCAAATGATAAGATGAAAAAACTAATCTGTTCCACCTAAAAACCAGATCAATTTTTATTAACCGATCTAGTTTTAGGCCCACCGAATCAGTTAGCTTTATTTTAAGCCCTCACATGTCCTCTATTCTCCTTTCACCCTCTCATTTCCTTCTCTCACCTTCTTATCTCTCATGAAATCCTCATCCATGAATACCAGCTACTAACTTGAACATCGACCACAATCAACGACGTAAAAAAAATAAAATGTGGGTCGCTATCTCTTATCGAGCACCAGATACCATCAACCCTCATCGCCCGCCATCGCTCGTCATCCTCCTTAGCGCCGCTGCGGCTCATCTTCTTCTTATTCATTGTATCTGAATCTTGTTATTTAGAGTGTTCTATTTTTATTTTTACTGGAGGAGATTGTTTGGGTGGTATCTTGCTGGGTTTTATGCTATTAGGACTACATATCAAAAGGTAAATGCTTCCCATATTCGATTCATTGTTGCTATGTATATATTTAATTGAAATTGTAGGGATTAGTTCGAAGTTCAATTTTGCATAATCAAGATATAATTTTGAATTCAAGTTGAAGTTGTAGGGTTTAATTCTGTGTTCACGTTGCATTTACTTTTGAATTACAAATTATTTGGTTTAGTTTTGTTTCAAGTTGAAGTCTGTGAAAGACGGGATCGAAAATCATGGATGTTGCTATAAGAGCCAGCTGGCTTTCCTCCTATTGTCGGGTAGTCAGGTAGTAGTTTCTTTTTTATATTTGTTGTTGTTGCTCAATATTATAGATGCCATGGGATTGAAGGCATAGGAAACCCACTATATATTCAAAAATTATAAACAATTCACTCAAGAGATAGGCAACAACTTTGTAATGCAAGAATAAATTTGTCCCAGTTTAAAAACACTGAACAATTCACTCAAATAGCCTCTGTTGAACCCTAGTTTTGATGATGACAAAGGAACAAAGATGCCAACTAAGTACTGGACTAACGAGTTATGTAAGTGAGTGAATTTCAAGGTATCATTGAAAGGAACATAAAGAATACTAAATCTAGGAAGAAATCAAGTTTGGATTTTGAAGACTAAGTGAAGATGTTTCCCTATTTGATACTGGAGCAGCATTGGAGCAAGAAGAATAAAGCGAGACTTTTTTTATTTCTAGTTCCATTGTAAAGGAACGAGTAAAGATGGTAAGGAACTGTGGCAGCTTTTATTTGAGAATGATAGTTTGTTCCTTGGTAAGGAACAGACGAATTGACACTAACATTATGAGTTAAAGGAACTAACAATTAAAAGGAACTAGAATTAGGTTGAAGCATTACAACGGTACATTGATGGCAGTTGAGAAAAATTATGCCTAGAATGTAGGTAACCTTTTTATTTAAGGAAAAATATGATTTTATGGAAAATCTTTTTAAGAAAAAGATTTTATTTTTCAAAAGATAATAAAAATATTATTCGGTTTTTACGGAAGTAATTTAAAGATAATATTTTTATTAAAATGATTTAATTTCAGATTTAATAATTAATAAATATTTTTAATTAACCAGATTTTTGAGTAATGCTTAAAGTGGTTGCTATAATTGAGGAGCAGTAACTAAAAACACTCCCACGTCTAACAGTGATCATGGGGTGTGTGAGGAACGTGTTCCTTGGGGTAATGAACATCATGGGATAATGTTTTTTCACAAATACATGTTTTAATTCCCACGTTCTAAATTACTAACACTATAAATATTAATGTCTAATTAAGTTCCATATTGTGTCTGACTAAGTGATTTAGTGAGTTTAACTAATTAAACAGTCAGTGCCTTCATTCTCTCATAATAGCCATTTGTTCTTCTTTCTTACTCTAATTCCACTAAGCTTATTTGATCAATTGTATTTTGGTTTTTGGGGTAAGGGACTTTGAGTGAAGTTCTGTAAGAAGAAGCTTTGAGTAAAGCTAGTAGAGTGAGAAAACTTCGAGTGAAGTTGAGAGGAACTGCTGTTAAGGGAACAGTGGCTCAGGAACTTGAGTTTAGGAACTCAAGGTGTGGCTCGAGTTAGAATTAGGTTGTAACAAAGTTGTTTGGCCTAATTAGTGAAAGAGTTGAGTTTAAAATCCCTAGTGGTCGAGGTTGTTTCTTCTTGTTGGGCCCAAGAAGTTTTTCCTCGTAAAAATCCCTTGTGTTCCTTTAGCTTGTTTATTTGTTTAAGTTTTAATTTCCGCAAAAAGCTTTATTTTTACACTACAATTCACCCCCCTCTTTAGTGTTCCTAGGAAATAACAATTGGTATCAGAGCTAGAACTCACGAAGATAGGAAACCCATTGAGAAAAAGATCCAAGGAACAATGAATACCACCGAGAAACTTGAGAAGGATTACTCTACCAAAGGCCTCCATGTTCAATGGGAAGTTCTACCTATTGGAAGAACCGATGGAGATATTCATCAAAGCTGAAAACTACAGGTATGGAGAGTCATTGAAGTTGGTGATTTCGAGTCACAACTACAATGACAAAAATGAGGTAATCTAAACCCTTCTGATATGACAAACTGATTTTGAAAAAATGGAAGTAAATGCCATGGCTTTAAATTGTTGCATTGTGGACTTGGACCCATGAACATAATAGGATCATGGGATGCAAATCCCAAAGCAAATATGGGATTTACTAGAAGTAACCCACGAAGGAACTAATGAAGTCAAAAGATCAAAATTGATTTACTTATGAATCAATATGAATGTTCTCATGAAAATAAGGAAAGATTCAGAGATGTTTACTCGTTTTACTAACATTATTAATGAGTTAGCTTCTCTGGAAAATTTATTTCATCAGAGGAACAGGTTTGAAAGGTTCTTAGGAGTCTTCCTAAGGACAGATGGATGGCTAAAGTCATTGCTTTACAAGAAACAAAAGACTTCACTAAGTTCAATTGAACAGCTGGCTGGGTCACTTATGACTCATGAGCTTACCTTGAACTGAGTATGGTGAAAGCTCCAAATCAAATCCATTGCTCTCAAAGCAGATGATGAAGATGACTTGACTCAGAAGAAGAGAAGCAGCCTCTCATGGTTCGAAAATTTCGAAAGATGTACAGGAACATGAAGAAGGAACTTAAAGGTAAGACTAAAAATTTTCTAACAAAGCTGCTTGTCATAAATGTGGAGTACAGATCACTTCATCAAGGAATGTCCACTTTGGGAAAATGATAAAACCAAAGAAAGGAAAAGGAACGCTTTGCTGAAAGGAACAAGAATCAAAGGCACCTTCTCTAAGGCCAAAAGTTTGGGGGATTCAGAGACGGAAGAGAAGAGAACAACAACTGAAGAAAACAGAACACAATCTTTGCCTCATGGCAAACATTGATGAAAAAGAAGAGAAGAAAAATGTTAGGTAAGCAACATGGACTTGAGTCAGACTTAGATTGAAAACTAGGCCTGAAATATATGATCTTCTTTATGATGCAATTCTTGAATGTAGAGATGAACGTGAAAAAGTGAACAAAGTAAACAAGCTCTTAAAGTCTGCAAAGAACACATAGAATGGCTTAAGAAAATGAGAACAGATGTTGAAACTAGATTCTTTGATTTGTTTGACAAAAACTTAAAAATCAAAGAATATTATGAAAGTGTGAAAAATGAAAATTATCTAATAAGTTTAGAATTTCACACTTAAGGAATTTGTCCCTGTTCTAAGTTCCTTTGATATAGATCAACCCCTTTGAAAGGATACAGATCTAGATTAAAAATTTGAATAAAGAAAAAATTGTTTTGAAGGAACAAATCAGTAATCTTAAGAAGGAACTAACTATTGTTGCAAGGAACAGAGGCAAAACGATGGTTGTTCTAAGTGGATTGAGAAACCACAGACAAAAGAGAAAGAAGGTCTTGGTTTTGAAAACTACAAGAAAAGGAACAAGACCAAGAAATATGTTGACCTACTTAATGATAAATTTTGTATGTACTGTGGAAAGGTAGGTCATTACATTAATCAATGTCAACTAAAAACTGAATGATTGGCAAAAATGTGAAGATAAGAAACAAGAAATGGGTTGTCAAATCAAGTCCTAGTCAAGAACAGGAACCCACGAAAAAAGGGGTTCCTACAACTAACAATTAGTTGATTTTTGCAGGTTGGAGTGAGGGGGAACAACACATGGTATCTTGATAGTGGTTGTTCCAAGCACATGACAGGAGACAAAACTAAGTTTCTCTCACTCCAACCTACAAGGTGGAAGTGTACATTTGGTGACAATAAGAAAGGTAACATAGTTGCCATGGGAAGGTTGGTAAGTCACCATACACTCCATTGAGAATGTATTTTTAGTTGAAGGTCTAAAACATAATCTATTGAGTATTTCCAATTCTGTGAAAGGGAAAATGTTTGTGAATAATAAAAAAATGCTTGATCATTAACATTAAAACTAAGAAGTTATCTTGGAAGGAACAAGGAAAGGGAACACATATATTGTGGATCTTGATTTTTCCTAAATCAATTAACTGTCTTAGTGTATTGAAGATGATTCACTCTTTGGCAAAGCGTCTAGGACATGCTAGCTTTTCTATTACTTGAAAACTTAGATCAAAAGATCTGTTTGGATTACCATCTATAAAATTTCATATTGATCAAGTTTGTGATGCATGTGCGAGGAAAGCAAGTTAGATCCTCTTTCAAATCTAAAACGATAGTAAGTACCACTAAACCATTAGAATTAATTCATATGGACTTAGTGGACCATGAGAATTCAAAGTAGAAGTGGAAAGAGGTATGTATTAGTTATTGTGATGACTACTCTAGGTATACTTGGGTTATTTTTCTCTCTAGTAAAGATGAGACTTATGATGAGTTCCTTGTCTTTGCTAAAAAGTTCAACACTTGAGTGGTCATAAAATAATGCATATTAGATCGATCATGGCAAAGAATTTGAAAATTATAAATTTGATGACTTAAGCAGAGATAATGGCCTGATCATAATTTTTCCGCCCTAGAACACCACAACAAAATGGTGTTGTAGAAAGGAAAAAATGAACTTTGGAGGAAATGTCTAGAACCATGTTAATTGCTAGTGACTTCCAAGGAACTTTTGGGCTGAAGCTGTTAATACGCTTGTCACATAATTAATCGTGCCATGATGAGACCTATCATTAACAAAACTCCTTATGAATTTACTTTGGAAAGAAACCAATATCACTTATTTTAGAACATTTGGTGCAAATGTTTGTGCATAATAATGGAAAAGATAATCTTGAAAATTTGATGCAAGGAGTGATGAAGCAATATCTTAGGATACTCATCACATATTAAAGCTTATAGAGTCTACAATAAAAGAACTATGTGTGTTAAAGAAAGTATTCACATAATCTTTGATGAATCTGACAAATACAATCCACGCATACAGGTTGATGACTATGAGATTGGGTTGGTACGACCAAATGAGATAAATGCAGATTCAAATGAAGAAGAAGGAAAAAAAGAGGAAAGGAAGAGAAAAATGAAAACATTCATACAAGATGTTCCTGTTCCTCAAGGTGAAGGAGTTGTTCATGTTCCTCAAGTTGAAGGAACTGAGTCTACCATAGCCAACAGAGGAATAACTGATCATAGCTCCTTATCAACTCAAGAAACTCACAGGAACAACCTGTTCCTGTAAAAGAGTTTCAACCAAAGCCTTGGAGACAACAAAAGTCACATCCAGTGGAACTCATAATAAGTGACATATCCAAAGGTACGCAAACTAGATCTCAGTTAAGGAATTTTTGTGCATTTCATGCGTTCCTATCAATGATGGAACCACAAAATCATGAAGAAGCCCTAACTGACTCTGATTGGATCACTGCCATGCAAGCTGAATTAAATGAGTTCGAAAGAAACAAGGTATGTCATCTAGTTCCTTCTTCTAAACAACAAAAAGTAATTGGCTTAAAATGGGTGTTTAGAAATAAACTAGATGAAGTATGGAACCATTGTCAGGAACAAAGCTAGACTTGTAGTAAAAGGTTATAATCAACAAGAAGGAATAGACTATGAAGAAACCTTTGCTCCTGTAGCTAGATTAGAAGCCATTAGAATTTAATTGCATTTGCTGCTTATATGGATTTAAATTATATCAAATGGATGTTAAGTGTGCATTTCTAAATGGCTATTTAAATGAAGATGTATATGTTGAACAACCCCTAGGATTTGAAAACAATAATCTCCCAAACCATGTCTACAAGCTTGACAAGGCTCTTTATGGGTTAAAGCAAGCGCCTAGATCATGGTATGAGAGATTATCTAAGTTCCTTTTAGAAAACAACTTTAAAAGAGGAAAGGTGGATAAAACCTTGTTCCTAAAATCGAAAGGAACTGACATTTTACTTGTTCAAATATATGTTGATGACATCATATTCGGAGCAACAAATGAAACATTATGCAAAGAATTCTCAAATCTCATGAGTAATGAATTTGAAATGAGTATGATGGGTGAGTTAAATTTCTTTCTTGGTTACAAATTAAGCAAACTGAAAAGGGAATAATTGTTCACCAACAAAAATACATAAAGGAACTATTAAGAAATATGGCCTCGAAAACTCAAAGATAAATCACACTCCTATGGGAACTTCAACTAGATTAGATGAAGACTCCATAGGAACAAGTGTTGATCAAACAAAATATAGAGGAATGATTGGTTCACTTTTGTATCTAACTGCTAGTTGGCCAGACATAGCTTTCAGTGTTGGTTTGTGTGCTAGATTTCAAGCTAATCCATAGGAATCTCATCTAACCGCCTGAAGAGAATTCTTAGATATCTTAAAGGAACAGATGATCTTGGACTCTACTATCCAAGAAGTGACACATTTGAGTTAAAAGGATATGCTGATGCTGATTATGCTGGAGATCTTGTAAATAGGAAAAGCACCTCAGGTATGGTTCAATTTCTTAGTCATAGTTTAGTTTCTTGGAGCACCAAGAAACAAAAGACAGTCGCTTTATCCACTGCTGAAGCAGAATATGTAGCTATTGCTGCATGTTGCTCTCAAATGCTTTGGATAAAGCAACAACTTTGTGACTATGGAATAAACTTTAATTGTGTTCCTATTTATTGTGATAATACTAGTGCCATTAGTATTTCAAAAGATCCAGTGCATCATTCAAGAGTTAAGCATATACATATCAGACATCACTTTCTAAAAGAAAATGTGGAAAAAGGTTTGATTAAACTTGAGTTTTGTCAAACTGAAAATCAAATTGCTGATATACTAACTAAGCCATTACAAAGGGATAGATATGAAAATTAAGGCTTGAGTTACGATTAATAAAACTTAAGTAGCTATTCCTATTCCAATCCCTCATATTTGAATTGATTTGTCTTACTCTATGTGATATTAAGTGATTATGATTGATTGCCTAAGACCATTGCAAATTGAGATGTTAAAAACATAAACATGGATTCAAAGGAATAAAACAACTCACAAATGTCACATAATACTCCCCTTATTGTTCTGAAGTTAAAGAAACATGCATAATATGAAGAAGTTGATATTTAGCATAAGTTGTTCCTATAGCACAAGTTCCTTAGATTTTATTTTCTTTCCAAAATTAAAAATCCATAAAAATTCAAAAAGATCTGAAAATTCCAAAAATATAGGAATCAAATTTAATCAAATCATGATTCTCTTTTATCTGTTATTCGTTTATTTTTATTTATTTTTCTGCGTGTAACTCCTCATCTACTGTTAGATGCATTGTCCTATTTCTTTCATCCCAAAAACGTGTTCCTTAGTCGCTTTATTTTCACCATTATTTATCTTCTTCACACCTCTTCACACACCATCATTCACTTCACAAAATGGAAAACCTCACTCAATTCACCTTTTCCAAACACAAAATCTCCCAAAACCTCAATAGGAATCTTCTCCATCCAAAACCCTAGAAAACGAACAAATTCAAGAAACAACCATGGTGGAAGAAGAACAAAAATTAGAATCACCAAGAAGAAGTGTGAAAAGGCGAAAATTGATTGGGGAGGATGATAGAAGAATCCCCAGAACAAGCTAAGGGGGAAGAAGAAGTTACCCCTGTTCCTTCCAAAGGAACTGTTACTTCTTCCTCCAAGAAACGAGTAGAAAGAAATGAATCAAGGTATATTTTAGGTTTTTATGTCAATTTAGAGTGGGCAAGAGAGGTAAAATTCAATGATTTAAACCAATATTCTAAAGGAACAGGGTATGGAATTCCTGTTTGAATACGCATTTAACAATGCCTTAGTTCCTTTAGCCATGGATGAATTTTGTGCAAATTTCACCACCACTGATGGAATTTGTACTATTGAAGTAAGGGGGAAAAAATAAAATTTTCTAAAGAAACCTTGGCAAAAATTTGGGAAGTTCCTTGCAAAGGAACTGATGCATATTTTAAACGGAAAGGAACTGTTTCCTTTCCTAATTTTCCCCAAGACAAGATTGTTGAAACTTTTGGGGGAACTGCTGGCCAAAACAAAATCAACCATAACCTTCTCTCTCTTGTCCACAAAATTCTATTTAATTTAGTTTGGAGAGCACTTATTCCTCGATCTGAAAAGAGGAATGAAGTGGGTCTCTTGGATATGTGTTACATGTTTTGCATTGACCACCACATCCAAATAAACTTCCCTTCTCTCTTTATCCAACATCTCACTCATTGCATTGAAAATAATTGTGTTGTTGGCTATGGAGCTTTAGTTACCTCTCTACTTCACCACTTTAAAGTAAAAACAACCGGATAGCCTACTTTAGGAATCAAGCAAGGAAATATTCTCAATGAGAAAACATTGCATGGTTTGGATCTCTCTGTGCAAGAGGGAGTGTTAACTCAAGGGAGAATCGCTCCCAGTTCCTCTAGCAAGTGGAAACTGTAATCCCCCACATTTTTAAAGGATTTTTCATAAATATATTAAGTTATTTACGTAATTATATTAAATCCAAATGAGCTTGGAAAATGATTTGACTTTAAAAAAAGGGTTGACTATTTTAAAAGTCAACTAAAAATATTTTTCTAAGCTTAATAAAGTTTGTGATATTTTAATTAAGCGTGTTTTAAATAAGAGTTTAATTATTAAAAGTATATTTGAAAAGAAACTTAATGGAATCGAAAGCCCAAAAGAAATAAAAAGGGAAAGGATAATTTGATGACTAAAGTCCTAACAAGCCCATCTTGTTAGTCATCAAAGTTTTAATTATTGAATTCCTTTTCCTAAGCCCAATAGGATTAGCCTATTGTTTTAATTATTAAATTCTTTCTTTTCCTAAGCCCAATAGGATTAGCCTATTTAAATATCCTAAAACCCGAATTTTTGCCCTACACCTTATTTTCTCTCTCCTCACTTGCACGTGACTTTGAGCTTCTCTCCCCTCACTCGACATTTTCTCTCTCCTCTTCCTCTTGAGCGTGACTTTCATTATTTCTCTCAAAAATCGTCTCTTCTTCGCTAAGTAACGTTTCTTGTTGAACAAGAAACGTCACAAACCTTTTCTTGGAGCCGAAAAAGTGATTTCCGCCGGACCTTGCTGCTGTCCCAGCCTCGGCGCCACCTTCCTCCTCTTATTTTGGTTGTTTTCTTTACTTCTCCTTTAAGATTCCATTAAAGTTCTAATTTTTATTGTTATTTTATTATTATTTGCATGTTTTCGATTTGAGTTATTATTTTTATTATGAAATATGTATTTTTCGGATCATATGTATAAAAGAAAAATTTCAGATTATTATTTTTAAGTTTTAATCATGAAAGATGTGATTTTAGGGTTTTAAATCACTAGAAATCGCATATTTAGAGTATGAATATGATTTTTGATTGGAATACGATTTTTATATTCATTTAAAATATTTTCAGAAGGTTTAGAAAATTTTATAGTTGCTGGAAATTCAGAAATTAATATTTTAAGGTTTTTAATGGTTTTTAATCACTAGAATAGTTTATCTATACTAGGGATTAAAAATTAATGAGAGTTTAAATTATAAAAACGATTTTTAAAGAAGTTTAGAAGGGTTTGGGACGTTTTAAAGTTGCTGTATTTTTTTTAGTACAAGTATTTACTCGATTTCTTGGTTGTTTTAGGCGGAGATTTCACTGTAGGGACTTTTAGTGCTTAAAAGTGGCCTACCGTTACGTTTATACGAGGTACGTACATAGTCTACGTGCTAAATGGTTAGAAACATGCTCTAGGGATGTTTTTAATTTGTAGTATCATGTATAGGACCTTGTAGTTCATATATATGATTTACTGAGATGGCTTTACATGTTATTTGCTTGGATTCTACATGTAAACTAAGAATATGTTTAAGTATGACTTGTTTGTATGGAAGTTTGATGCAAGCAACTAAGTTTAGTTTGGTATTAATTCGTGAGTGAATTAATGTAAGTAAATTGGAATCATGGATTCTTTGAGTTTATTAATTTATCTTATAAGAACCGAGGATCTTATTTGGTAAGTATGGTTTATACCTATGTAAAGGTACGGATTTCTGTTGGCTGGGTTCAACAAAGGATAAAAAGAAATAAAAGGAGTCTTGATTGATAAGTTGTGAACACTTGTTAATCTAAAGATAAAAGGAATTTTGTTATGATTATGTGATTTTGAATTGTGTATTATTTGGTTGTTGTGGTGTCATCAAAGTATTAAAAGGAATGCAACGTAAAGTGAAACGAGAATAAGTTATAGACTTTAGACTAGTGCACGTCTAGAGTTGGACATAAGGGTTGGGGTTATGGTGAGCGTGCCATAGCTTTTCTAGGAATGGGTTGATCACCATCCCTTTTTATTCAAAGGTTCCTCGATATCGCAGGTCACTCTGAAATGCGGAGTCGCGCCCCCATTTCATTTTTATTGGCAGGACAACTCGTCTAATAACTATTCCATTAAAGTGATAAAAAGCTAATTTAAGTTTAGTTCAGTAAAAGTCGTCTGCAGAGTATTACTTATTTATGTTATTATTTATCCTGAAATTTATGTGTAGTATCATGTTTAGGATATTTTTGTTATGTATAGTACTCAGCTTTGCTGATTACGTGCTTGTCTGTGTTTGTGATCATGGCTTTGCCTATTGATCCTGTGGTGATCCTTCGGGGGAGCAGAGTAATAAAGCATTGACATTACAGGTTCGAAGATGCATACATTGGGGAATCTGGAATGGAGAGCTTTTGTGATAGTAGTATTTAAGTTGTTTCTAGGAGTTTATATTTCCAGACTTTAGCTTTGAGTTGGTGTGTTTCAGTTCAAACATTGTTTGACTCTTATTTCGTAAGTTCAATAAAGTTGGTTTTGTTTTAGTAAGTTTTCCGCTGCAAAATTCTGAGTAAGCCGAAACGTTATCACACGGGCGATAATGCCTGGGTAATTCTCTAAGTTTTATATTATAAAGTATTTTCTAGAAAGAGAGAATTATCGGGGTGTTACAGAAACTGCCTAGGGCAGTAGAAGAGGAACTGGCTGAAGTCATTTTGGAGGAACAAGTTCCTGCCCCCACATAACCAAAGGAACAGAAACCCAAGAGGCGCAAAATAATAGCTAAAAAGCCTCCCCTCTTGTTCCTAAAAGACTTAGGCAGAGCTCTAGATTGAAAATTGCTCAAACTGCCCCTGTTCCTTTCAACAAGGACTCTCCATGAGTCCTATCTGATGCGGAGGAACAGGAACATCACTCTCCTAAGGAACAAACTCCTCCACCCTCACCAAAAATCTCTGTTCCCCACACTATACTCTCTTCCATCTCTCCCTCATCCTTCTCTGTTCCTTCTAGTTTTGAACAGTTAAAGGATGAGATGACTGGTCCCAATCCCTTCTCCACCACCTGTACTGATCTTCCACCACCACCACCTTTTCTTCCTCCCATTTATACCACCACTTATCCATCTGTTTCTACTCCAGGAACTGCGTGTCCTTCACAAGAAACCACCCCAGTTCCTCCACCAAAACCACCTACTGCCTCTGGTTCAAAGGGAGATGAACAAGTTCCTTCAGATGATTGTGGCTGGGTAAATGAAGTCTGTCTTCCTGCAAAACACATGATTAAGTTTTATAATGACCTTCACTGGACATTAGATGCCAAAACTGATAAGATGCTGGGTTTAATGAAAGTTCTTAGTGATACGGTGATTGATCAACAGAAGAAGATGGAGACAATGGCCCAAGCCATTGAGAGTTTAAAGCAGCAACTTGGTGAGCACCATGGAGAGGTGATGAAGAATTTGGAGTATGTAGTTGAAGAAGAAGTTGTTGAGGAACACCATTCCCCTACCCTTCCTAGTACTTAGTTCTTGTTTCTCTTCAAGGAACAAGACTACTTAGCTTCGTTTTTTTCTCTTTTTCTTGTCTCTTTTTGTACTTTAAGGAACAAGTGCTATAAATATATGATTTTTGCTATTTATGTCTTCATTTGTGATTTATGTGCATAATTTCTTACTTGGAATGGCTAGTATTCTGTGATTGATGTTTGAGCTAGTCTGCCCTTTGCCTATTCTAACTTAACCATTTTTATGGTGCTTGTTCATGGTCTCAAGGTCTTGATCACTATTCATGAAATCACATAGAGTTTGATCTTTTTGACGATGACAAAGGGGGAAAAGATTCGGAACAAACTGATAACTAAAATAAAAAATAAAAAATTTACATAGCATAGAAAATTTACATAGCAGTAAAGGTAAAAGAAAAATCAAAATTAAGAGACTTAATCTATTTATTTTTGATTTACATGTTTTATTATTTTTTTCATTCGCTTATGTTATTTGTTATTTCCTTAGTTTGTACCTTTGTTGTCATCATCAAAAAGGGGGAAATTGTTGAACCCTAGTTTTGATGATGACAAAGGAACAAAGATGCAAACTAAGTACTGGACTAACGAGTTATTTAAGTGAGTGGATTTCAAGGTATCATTGAAAGGAACAAAGAGAATACTAAATCTAGGAAGAAATCAAGTTTGGATTTTGAAGACTAAGTGAAGATGTTTCCCTATTTGATACTGGAGCAGCATTGGAGCAAGAAGAATAAAGCGAGACTTTTTTTATTTCTAGTTCCATTGTAAAGTAACAAGTAAAGATGGTAAGGAACTGTGGCAGCTTTTATTTGAGAATGATAGTTTGTTCCTTGGTAAGGAACAGACGAATTGGCACTAACATTATGAGTTAAAGGAACTAATAATTAAAAGGAACTAGAATTAGGTTGAAGCATTACAACGGTACATTGATGGCAGTTGAGAAAATTATGTCTAGAATGTAGGTAACCGTTTTATTTAAGGAAAAATATGATTTTATGAAAAATCTTTTTAAGGAAAAATTTTATTTTTCAAAAGATAATAAAAATATTATTCGGTTTTTATGAAAGTAATTTAAAGATAATATTTTTATTAAAATGATTTAATTTCAGATTTAATAATTAATATGTTTTTAATGAACCAGATTTTCGAGTAATGCTTAAAGTGGTTGCTATAATTGAGGAGCAGTAACTAAAAACACTCCCACGTCTAATAGTGATCATGGGATCATGGGGTGTGTGAGGAACGTGTTCCTTGGGGTAAGGAACATCATGGGATAATGGGTTTAACTAATTAAAGTGTTAAGGAACATCATGGGATCATGGGATAATGGGGTAAGGAACATACATGTTTTAATTCCCATGTTCTAAATTACTACCACTATAAATATTAATGTCTAATTAAGTTCCATATTGTGTTTGACTAAGTGATTTAGTGAGTTTAACTAATTAAAGTGTTAGTGCCTTCATTCTCTCATAATAGCCATTTATTCTTTGTTTTCTTACTCTAATTCCACTAAGCTTATTTCGATCAATTGTATTATGGTTTTTGGGGTAAGGGGACTTTGAGTGAAGTTCTGTAAGAGAGAAGCTTTGAGTAAAGCAAGTAAGAGTGAGAAAACTTCGAGTGAAGTTGAGAGGAATTGCTGTTAAGGGAATAGTGGCTCAAGAACTTGAGTTTAGGAACTCAAGGTGTGGCTCGTGAGTAGAATTAGGTTGTAACAAAGTGGTTTGGCCTAATTAGTGAAAGAGTTGAGTTTAAAATCCCTAGTGGTCGAGGTTGTTTCTTCTTGTAGGGCCCAAGAAGTTTTTCCTTCCTTGTGTTGCTTTAGCTTGTTTATTTGTTTAAGTTTGAATTTTCGCAAAAAGTTACGTTTATTTCTACACATACAATTCACCCCCCTGTTGTAGTGTTCCTAGTGAAATAACAGCCTCTCTTATTTTTGCGGAACCCAATCATGTTTTCTTTTCTCTCGTTCTTAAATAAGTTGTGCAAATAAATTACTTTGTTTATAATTTCATGTAGAGAGAGTATGTATAATTTATGTGGCCATTATATTTTTATACCAAGACTCCTAATAGGATTTAGCTATTGAAGTGATTATTTTGAGGATATCTAGTATAAATATGAATATAGTCTATTTGGATGAAGCTTATACCTCCATTCTATCCCTTCCTTGTTTGTGTCAACATTTATTTCACTCCTATTGCTCCACAATTTATCTATATGTGTTTAAGACTGAAAATTACTCTGCATTTGATGAGTTAAAAGAAGGGGGAGGGGGTCCAGAGCCAATGAATAATCAGTGTGTTGGTGTTCTTTTTACTTGAGCTGTGTATTATGAATACAAGATTGTAGTTTGTCGCTGGTGTGTGTAGCTTAGCCAGTTAAATTTTGTGAATTCATATGAGATATGCATATACTTTTAGGTGCGTTGGAATTTGAGAAGAGTGTTCATTATAATTTACTGGTAGAGAAGGCTCGTTTGAGAAGAGTGTTCACCGTTGATGTTGTCTCTGTTCCAAGTGTTGTAACAGCCCGATTCCCGAGCTGCTAGGTAAATACACTTAAGATTCGCTAATCACAATAAATGCTTAATAAGCCTCGAATTAAACATTTACTCGCAGCAGAAACATAACCTAGAAAATGATCCTGGACCTGTGGGTTATTGGCCCACAAAACAAAATCCTTTATATAAGACTTCAATTACACCAATATCTCGACTTATATTCCCAAATATTGTATACAACGAAATATATCAGAAACTATTCCTCAATTGACTATCTAAAATGCAAACTCAATCCATAAGCTACGACGACATCTTTATCGTGCTTCACTTCAAAATTCTGAGCTCACAACACCAAACCTGCAACAATGTTTGACTCTGCCACCCACCAAGTGACAGGCCACAGAAATGACAACACTATCAGCAAAGCTGAGTACACACTGTGTAATAGAATATACAAGTTTAGGTGTATTTTGAAAACTAACACATAGTTATAATAACAAATAATTACATTCAACTCAGTTATTATAGTTTCACAAAATCAAATCGTTTGGCATGAACGCGTGTGGAGAGGTGTTACTTGTAACACATACAATGTCTCCCGTTTAACCCCTTTCAGAATCATCTTCGAACCCCTGTAGACATACAACCCTCCACCCTCACCTTTGAATCTGAACCCTTTCTTGTCTAACAGACTAAGTGAAATCATATTCTTTGTGACCTGTGGAACATGCCTAACATCATTCAAAGTACAGACTTTGCCATCACATGTCCTAATTCTGATGGACCCTATACCAACTGTCTTACAGACCTCACTGTTGGCCATAGTAACACTTCCATCAACCTGTTTATAGTTCATAAACCATTCCCTGTGCGAACACATATGACAAGACGCTCCAGAATCTAAAACCCACACATCACTGCAATGTGTTTGTTCATTAGCAACTAAAGCAATATCATCATCAGAACTGAAATTTTCTGTTGCAACAGCAGCAGATTCAGACCCAGATTCATTAGACCCAGATTTATTTTTCCTTTTAGGACACTCCCTTTTCCAATGCCCCGTTTCCTTACAGTGATTACAGACATCACTAGATTTAGGACCTCTAGAAGACGGTTTCCTGGATTTTTTCCCCGAATTCTCCTGTCCATTACTACTGGCTACTAATCCAGCAGCCTGATCGACTGTACCTGTACCAGATGCCTTATGGCGCAATTCCCTAGTATGCAGAGATGATCTAACTTCTTCTAAGGACACAAAATCTTTACCAACAATGAAAGATTGCACAAAATTTTCATACGATATAGGTAAAGAAACAAGCAGGATTAAAGCGGCATCCTCATCCTCCACCTTCACATCAATATTACGCAATTCTAGTAAAATTGTATTTAATTGATCTAGATGATCTCTAAGAGGCATACCTTCCTGCATTCGCAGATCGAACAGACGTTGCTTCAAAAGCAACTTGTTAGTTAGAGATTTTGTCATGTACAAACTCTCTAATTTCAACCATAAACCAGATGCGGTTTCCTCCTCCGCGACTTCAGTGATTATGTCATCTGCCAGACACAACATAATCGTTGAATGAGCCTTCTCCTCCAGAACGACCATCTCAGCGGTGACTGAATCCGTTGCCTTCTTTGCTAACGGTGCCCACAACCCTTGTTGCTTCAGTAACGCCCGCATCTTGATCTGCCACATACTAAAACTATTCCTCCCAGTAAATTTATCGATTTTGACATTCACCCCAGACATCTTTCTCACACAGATCGAACACCAGAGCTCTTGATACCAATTTGTTATAACGGACGTGAGAGAGAAACAAATTATGAATGCAAAAACAATAAAAACAGACAACAAATTTACGTGGTTCACCAATTTGGCTACATCCACGGCAGAGAGAGGGAGAATATTTTATTATGTGAGGAAAACCAGATTACAGAGAGAAAAGAGACTAATTCGCCGTTTAAAACCTAGGTACAAATAACCTATTTATACTTAGCGCTCAAAAATGCGTTTTCGCGTTATCCGCCGACCCGCCCAGGCGGCCCGGGCGAAATCCGCCCGACCGGGCGGTCCCCAGATCTCCAAAAGGTGCTTGCGCGCCCGACCGGGCGAGGACGAAAACAGTTTCGTAAGTTCTTCGTAAAACCGACATAACTTTCTCGTTTCTCAGGGGAATTGGGCATATGACCTATCGTTGGAAAGCTCTTGGAACAAGCTAACACCTCCATTTTGAATCACATCAAAACCATTTATAGATTGAGAGATATGTGCATTCAAAATCAGCCTTATGTCATTCCTTCTTCACGCATTCTACCAAACACCTTCAAGGCACCATTCAAGTCACTATTCTTACATTAATCATATCCAAACTAATTCATCTTCCAAACTAGTAAACTATTTTCACTATAACCCACTACAACATCACCACAACAACAACATAACAACATAATAATCTACCACAACCATCACAACTACTCCACAATAGCCACCACAACTACAACAACAACCATAAAACGGCAACAACAACAATAGGCAACAACTTCACAGCAACTCCACCACAACCACAATGACAGAAAACACAATAACCAACAACACTACTACAACAGAGAACAACAACAATAGCAACTCCACAACAATTCACCACAACCACCACAACAACTCCACAACAACAACAACATAACAACTCCACCTCAATCATCACAATCACTCCACAAGTCCATGTACTAAACACTTCCATTAAGAAGCATAATCGTAATACTTAGTGTATAAGTGTTGTTTAGGTCAAATAAAATATCTCTAACCTTAGCATGTTATATCCATGTTCATACTCAATATACACATAATAAAATACACATCATAAGTAAATTCATTTCATAAACATGCTTTACACTAGAAAGAAACAATCACCTAACTATAGGTATGGAAATCTCTAGGGTAAAACCAAACTAAGTGTGTACCTTACTAAGGATGCTTAAAGCCACGAAATCCTTAATCCAATTGATTAACTACTCCTAAAGCTTCCCCTGAATATATAAAATGCTAAATATTAGTTTCAACAAGCTTATAGATATGAAAAACTAAGCTTAAATACAAGAGGTGTAATCTGTTGAACTTACAACAACTTATGTGATCTTTCAGCAAGGTTTTCAATATGATTTTATGGTCTAAAGATTGGAACCAAAGCTTGAACTACTTTGTATGGATGTCTAGAAGAGTTATATGTAAATAAAAGTGGGTGTCCAAGAGGAAGAAATAGTAGAAAGGAGACGAAAACCCAGAACAGGCTTTTATAGTTTGTTCTGGCGGTACCCCCAGGGGAAGGAAACCTCTTCTGGGCAAGGTCGGTTTCTTGGATTTTTTGGGTGATTCTTGCTTGATGTTTTAGCCTTAGGTGTTGGCTTTCATGCATACAAAGGGCTTTGAGAGATCGACACTTAAGTAGTTGCTAAGTAGCTTTCTTTGAGCATAGGTCTGAGCTGTAATTTCAGCTGGCCAGTTTTTACTATGTAAGCAATTTACCTTATTGAGCCACGTAATTCTTGGGAATAAATGACTATTTTAACCTTAAGACATCCCAAGCATGTCATATATAAAGTTTGGTTAGATTTTGAGCTCGGATTCAACCCCAAAAGGCTCTTTAACTAGAAATTCATCTTTACCCGATAAAACAATCTCCAAATGATTTTCGTAATCTTAATGTTTAAGGCTCTCAAGGACTTTCTAACTTATCAATTGGTTTTAAAATCCTTCTTAGCCATTAAGAATGATGATGCTTATCCACAAGCTTTCTTAACCATTAAGAATGATGATGCTTATCCACAAGCTTTCTTAACCATTAAGAATGATAATGCTTATCCACAAGCTTTCTTAACCATTAAGAATGATGGTCTTATATATCCACTTTTAGCTTTTAAATAAAGGTTCTTAAAAACAAGGCTATTACAAGTGTCTTGTTCTTAGTGTGAATGAATGCTTGAATCTATGCTAGTTATGCATGACAAGTGCTTTTACCCTGTCCGATTTGACGCTATTCTTCCTCCGAGCCAAGTTAGTCACTTAATTGAATTTTGCTCTCTATTGATTATTGTTGAAAATACTCCTTATCCTGCATAAAAGTACTTGAAAACATCGTTTTGAGAGATAGGAAATATACCGTGTATAAAATCAGGGAGCCATTATGGTTGTGGGAGCATCAAAGCCTACTATTGTGGCTGATTCCGACAGTTTCTTCTCAGTAAAGAATAAAATGCAGATGAGCCTTTTTTCTGACACTTAATTTTTCACTTCCAGCTTCGTAAGTGAAGCTTTAATGTACTATATAGGTGTATCGAACTCGTTTGGTGTAATTAAAAATAGAAATTGCTACCTTCTTACATAACAATACTCTAGAACCTTCATATATTTCAACTAAATATGGAGTCAACCTAGTGTTGGTATCTAATACTTCAAAGGAGGAATGATACTCATCTTGGTTTACTTTACATGAAACAAAACTTGCCTGCATCTGTACAAGAATGCCCTAGATCCAACTATGCTTCAGTTGATGTAGGAAGATCTGGCACAACACTAGTAGAATGAATGCTTATTGTTGCGGTCATTAAGTGGCCTATTGCGGCAATTTTGGCCGCACATCAATTAATGGGACAAAAAAAGGTAATTAATATATTGATGCGGTTTTAAACCGCAGCAATATCTAAACATATTGCTGCGGTTTCTGGGCAAAATCGCAGCAATATGTTTATTTCTTATTAATAAAGTACAAGGTATTGCTGCGGTTTTTGATAGAAACCGCAACAATATCTTGGTCTATTGCTGCGTTTGTTACCCAAAACCGCAACAATAGGTCCTGGTACAGGCAAAAAAAAAATTTTCTTTTTGCAATTTACAATTAGTTTTTATGCATTTCGCAATTAAATTTGAAACAATATAATTCTCTTACCCAAGGAGGCTATTCCAACAAGAAAGTACCATAACAACCCAAAATGAAAACAGAAATAACAACACAAAATGAAAACGGAACTAATAAACAAACCCTAATTATAAAAAAATAAAAAAATGAAAACAAAACTAATAAGCAAAAAATTTTACAAAACGAAAAAGAAAAAAAAATAAAGATACCGAAGTACACATACATAGAATTAATAAAAAAAAATTAAAAATTAAAGGAAAATGGAAAAATAACATTAGATCTTGAAACCCTAACTATGAGATACAGAATTAGACGAACGCAACAATATAGAAGGAAAATGGAAAATGGTGGGGACTGGGAGCGAACACGACGGCGACCGACTGTGAGCGAACAAACTCGAGACGAACGAATGACTCGAGACGTCTTTGAGCGAACGAACGAACTTTGGTGGAGACGAAGGGGCGAACAACTTTGGTAGAGACGAACGAACGAACTTTGGTGGAGACGAAGGGGCGAACGACTTTGGTGGAGACGAACGAACGCCGGCGCAACCGAAGGAGGAGATGAAGAGAGGTGTTGTTGCGAGGGCTAAGGGTGACGACCGACCGAGATGACCGAGATATGTAAACTGGAAATGAGAGAGGAGAGAGAGGAGAGAGAGAGGAAAGAGAGGAGAGAGAAGACAGAGAGAAGAGAGAGAAATACTTTTTGGCTGGCTGATGAGGAGGAACGACTGATGAGAGAGAAATACTTTTTGGCCGGCTGATGAGGAGGAACGGCTGATGAGGAGGAAATGAGAGAGAGAGAAATTTTTTTTTTACTTAAACGGCTGATAAGGAGGAACAAAACTCTAATTGGGCCGTGCACATTTTTTATTTAAAAAATCCTATTGCTGCGATTAATTGTAGGAACCGCAGCAATTGGTTGAAATAATAACTTTTTATATTATTTTAATATATTGCTGCGGTTTTGGTTAGAAAAAACTGCAATATGTTTGGTCAAATAGTCAAAAAATTTCAAAAAGTTTTCGTCCAAACCATATTGCTGCGGTTTTCGGTCGAAACCGCAGCAATAAGGTTATTTTATATTTTTTCTTTTTACGTGATATATTGCTGCGTACGGGTAAAACCGCAGCAATACCACCGTAGCAATAAGCAATCACTACTACAAAAAAGAGCAAATATAACTGTTAAATAAGGCTTTACATAACAGTTTTGAGGTGTTATCCAAGTCAATGTAATGTAAAGTAAACATAACACCTGACGAAAGTGTTATGTTTGCCAGAGAAAACATAACAGTCATTTAAAATATATGTTATGCCACTAGATAACACATTTTGTAAATAAGTGTTGTTTGCTATTTATATGGCAAATTAAAACAAGGAAAATTTAACACTTATGTTAAATAACTGTTATGTTTTCATATAATATATATAACATATATTACCTATAACTGTATCTATGATATTTTTTTTAAAAAAAAATCAAATTATCATTTCACACCTACATCGGCAGACGCAGCACAACAATGTCGTACAATACAACTCCTTTTTTTTTTACAAGACAGTACAGTACCTATATCTGTTGTATAATTAATACTCAACCTATAAGATCTTACAAGCAATAAATTGAATATGATATTCCAAAATTCTTTATATTACAAAATAATTCAACTAATATTCATAATTCTGAACTTCTAAAAAAACTACTATATCTACATATTAATATTAATCTAAATCATAAACAAGATCAAATCTAGCCTATAGCCACATCCACATGATGTCAATATCCAAATCCAAAAATATAATGTATGTCCAAAAGTGAATTTAGGTAAAAAAAATTAGGCAGAAAGTTAGAACTCATTCATCATTTGTGCTTCGTATTGATCTCCAACGTATGTAATTGATAACTCCTTGAGTTCATCAATTTTATCCTGAGAATAGGTTGGACCAATGCCTTAATAGTACTACAATAAAGGTAACTACAAAATAAGTATATAAAAACTTGAAAAGTAATTAAGCTTTATAATCAATCATGCATAAATTGTCATGAATTGTAGTAAATTGGTTGGTACATTAGCTAGCAATGCTTTTGTTGCTTGCTTTGTTGAGGAAATCTACATTAAACAATGCTTAATTTTCAAAACTCTTTTTATGATAGTTGTAGCAAGATCATTCAAATATAAAATCCACACTCAGATAATGAAATAAAATCTGCAAGTTGATGTTATGCAACCCTTTACACCTTGGAAAATGTAGATTGCAAGTTGATACTATAAACATGATCTAACATGATCTATACAAATTTGTCTGAAATGATCTAGTCTACATCTACATTACTCAAACTCTTCAATTTACCTCATTTGTGGGATACGTACTTGACATTCTGACATGGGTATGGACTTATTTTAGGCCAAAATCATGCGCAATTTTCACTGGACACTTGTCTCAGAGTCCGAGTAACATAGGCCTACATTTAGGAGAAAATGAGACAATAAATGTTATTATACATATCCTATCAGAAAACAATTATATTAGTGAACTTAGCTCACAATATTTATGAGAGTTCATATTATTCTAATCTTTCAGGAAAAGAATTTTGTTGGATACTATGGATGAAATTTTCTTTTCTCCCAACAGCCAGAGAAGAAGGCAGGGACTCTAAGACAACAGATATATAGATAACAAAAATAGACTCACACTTCTTTCATTTCTCACCATTTCATTTTATATATATGTATATATGTATATATATATATGTATATATATGTATATATATATATATATATATATATATATAATATATATATATATTATACATATATATATATATATATGTATATATATATATACATATATATATATATATATATATATATTATATATATATACATATATATATATATACATATATATATATATACATATATATATATATATACATATATATATATATATATATATATATATATATGAAAAGAAAGAAAACTTCTCACCACCAATATATAAAATCAAAGAGAATATATATAAAGCACATTATTTGCAATTTTAAGAACACCCATGATGACAATCAAAGATATAAAGAATATGACTAAACTATACTGATGGTAATTAGAAGGGTAAACATGAAGAAAAAGGAACTAGGTACATAGATAAATAAAGAGATCAATAATAATGCTGCGCAAGACTCCCCCCTACCCTCATGAAGGATTGCACAAATACACTTAAACAAAGGAGCTCTCTCATGTATCGACTCACCAAATTGCACATACTATACAAACTCAATAGATATAACATCATACTCTGAACTAGAAGGTGTACACAACTTTTCTCTTCAAAACTTTTTACATAATCTTTTAGTATAATAAATACCTCGATCACAAGTACAAAAATAACAACATCATCATCTAACATCATCCCAATAATGCAATAGTAGATAAAATTAGGCTAGTAGACTAAAAGATCTAGTAATTACAAATTTGTACTGAGAGTAAACAATATTCAAACACACCAAGTAGGAAATTGGTGAACCGTAAACAATGAAAAGAACACAACAGAGTGATTGTAGTTGAGAATTAATTAAAGAGACTACTTGACATTTTATTTCTGTTACTATATATCAAATGTCAAAAACTTTAATTATCAATAACATAGAGCTTAAATGAATTTAGATGAGAAATCTCTAATAAGTTTGTTGCAAAGAATAATAGCAGTAAGATCACATATGATCATCAATGAGCTTAGTATTACCTGCAAGAGTTACTCCAGGCTCAGCATCTTTGTAAGTTGTAACCCCATTTACAAGCTATGTTAATGCTTTCTGTGGCATACCTGTGGTTAGGAACATAATCAAAATTATATTAGATATGATAAAACTATAATATATAGGAAAATTGGAATTTAATAATCCAACCTTTAACCGATCTTCTCAAAACAGTCCCACTTATAAGTTATTTTTGAATAATCCAACCTTTTGGGGTTATCTTCTCACAATGGTCCATGACTTGTTGTTACCGGTATAACAAGTCAGGTTTGACACGCGTCACACTATCGTTGGTCAGCCTATTTTCTCCCTCCTCTACCTCTTTTCCTTCACAACCACCACCACTTAGCCACCACTAGCACCATCCTACGCTAGGCCTTTACCCCCACCCTAAGCCCACCCCACCCACCCCATCCCACCATCACCCCAAGCCCCTGCAGCCCCCACCCCAACCCGCAACAACCCACCCCACCCTAATTTTTTGCAGCCCCACCCCATCCCCATTCTCACCCCCAACCTGCTACAACCCCACCATCACCCCAAGCCCCTGCAGCCCCACCCCAGCCCGCGACAACCCACCCCACCCTAATTTTTTGCAGCCCCACCCCATCCCCATTCTCACCCCCAACCTGCTACAACCCCACCCAATCCCTTGCAGCCCCATTCTCACCCCAACTCACTACAAATCCTAAATCCTGCCCCCATCTCAGCCCCTTACCTGGTTTCGACCCCCACATCAACCTCCCTGCAATCCCCCTACACCTTGCAGGTAGCCAACCCTGTCACCCCTCCCCCGTCTCCCCTTCGCCCCCTTCTCGACACCACTATTGTTAACGAAGACGACCACACCACCACACACAACCACCTTAATGGTGACGACGAATACACGCGATTCGAGAAGATAGAGAAAAAGATGAAAGAGACGGAAGCAAGGACGGAGAGAGAGAGCGGGGGGGCGGGCTCGGTGGTTGGGGGTGGCCTGGTGGTTGGGGCGGGGGCGGGACGGGGGCCGATGGAAGGGATGGGGGGTCAAACTAGAGATAGGGAGGTGAAGAGGGGAGGAGAGAGAAATGAGTAGGAGGAGGCAAAAGAAATTACCCGAAGTTTAGGTTGCAAGTCACTTGGGACCATTTTGAGAAGATACCATCAAAATGTTGGGTTATTCAAAAATAACTCATAAGTAGGACTGTTTTAAGAAGATCGGTTAAAGGTTGGATTATTAAATTCCAATTTTCCTAATATATATGCTAATTTATGGGGAAAAAAGACAATCTTATATATATATATATATATATATATATATATATATACTTGGTTACACAAGTATGAAGACTATAGTAATCTGTCCAATGTGAGACATCATTAGACCATATGCCCTGTATAATACAAAGTAATCTAATTACATTAGTAATAATTAAGCATGTTACAAGAATTTGGAATCAGTGAATTAATCATGTTTAAATCTTACATCAGTGAAGTTTCCTTCAATGTCTTGTTGTAAGAGATTCATGTCAATGTCATTGTCATAGTAATCCTTCATGGCTGTTAGAATTATCTCTCTGTCCCACACCTATTAATAAAATTAATCACCAAAAGTCAAAAGATTGAGTAACCGTAAGAAAAATTAACATGGAAATTTTACTGATTAGTTTTCTTATATTAATCTCATATTCAAATTAAGTAGATCAAATGGAACCAGAAAAAGAACATTAGAAAAAAGAATTAGTGGTATTTAGCAGATATACATACATGATGAAGGTTAGACTTGTGTATAAACCAACGTAAATCAATAGTATTCCCTCCTTCATCACTGGTATGCGCGCAATGCATTGGCTGTGAGAATGATTTTTACATAAAAAATTTGTTAGTTTATAATCATGCTAATCATGTTTATAAGTTAAGATAGAAATTATATGATGATAAGTAAGTTTGGCAATATATATAGTGACAATTGGATATATCAATATTGATTATTTCAAACCTGATGAATATCTCCCATGAAGTGTGACAAAAATAGCAATGCCTCAGTCAAATTATCTGCATATAATTTTAAAGCAAAAGGCTTGAGGAGATGAGCAAATAGGCATGTCATGGCAACCCACAAATCTTGGTTAATTACCAGTACTACTCAATGACTCTAAACTAAGCTATTTAGCATCCACGATACACGTTAAGTTGAATTTGAAACAGAGTCAAATAAAAGCTAGAGATCTTACAACGTCTGTTAGAAGTACCATCACGGTAATGCTGAAGTTAAAAAGTGAAATTTTGGATAACACCAGCAACGCACATGTCCTTAACACCATGTTGATCATGACAATTCCCTAAATCAATCCATTATTAGTCAGTTATAACTTAAAATTGTATTGTTAAGATATTTGTTAAAGATAAATCGCGCGCTCTAGGATCAGGTTGCTTACTTGTATAATCAAAAGAGCAAGAATCATCAAGAGGATCAATGAAGTGAAGTGGGCTAGTCCAGCGGTATTTGTACCGGTGCCTTACTTGATCAGGTCACACACATAATTCTGATAAGTTGCCATCTAAATTGTCTGGTAATAAACTCTTTACTGCGTGTAGTGCCTCTGGTTCGAACATATTCTGTAATAAACACGCAATATAGTAGTATATAATTCAACTAGTTAGTCCCTATGATAAAGCAATTACCATGTTAGTAAGCTATTTCATTGATGAACAGACCTACGGTTGCAAGGGATTTTTACTATCATAGTATCATGTGCTTAATTAATGCAGGGAGTGGCAAAAGAAGTTTCAAATTTCCCAGTTCGTGTTCGAGCTAGCGATGAATATAGCCATATAGGAACCAAATAACTTCCAATCCCTGTCCTCATTTCTTGCTCGTCTAGTGTTTTGTATTGAATTGTCGGTTCTTCAAAACAGATATTCGCTCGTCGTCAGCTAATTATTTTAACCCGTAAGATGCTGTTGATGCCGCTGATTTGGAGTTTTAAAATAAAAAAGAAGAAGGGAACAGACAGAAAATTAAATACCGCTGGAAAATGAACGTTTAAAGCTCAATGACAAAGGGAAGAAATTCGAAGGCTTTAAAGATAAGAAATAAAAGAGTCATCATACCTGTATTTAGTTGCCTGTAACAATGGTTTTCTTGACGCCGGTAGAGTGGTGTTGTCGACAACAAATACGGTGAAGTTGCTCGTTGTGTTTACTTTTCAGGCGATGTAACCCTAACAAAAAATGGTCAATCAAGCTAAGTGAAGGATTGAGAAACTGAATAGTTAGTGGGGTTTTGATTTTTTTTTCCGGAAAGGTAGTAGGGTTTTAAATTAGTTAGGGATTTGAGAAGCATTTAAATTTTTTTATAAAAATAGCAAAGATAACAGTGTACATGTTTGTAAGGGAAAAAAGGTTATGAATAGGGAATAAAAGATAACGCCTAATTTATAAAGGGTTAAGTTTCTTCTTTTATATGGACCATCTTCAAACTTTAGATAACGTTTTTGTTAGTAAAATGTTAATTTAGATTGAAGATAACAGTTACTATAGTAATTGTTATTATAGACGTGTTATGTTTTTCCTATTTTGTAGTAGTGAATTATTCTACTAGTGCAAGGAGCTTAAACATCTTCAATCTTTGATTATGAGAAGGAGCAGAACAACAGGGATTTACATGGTGTCAAGAAAAATGCATATGAATAAGGAAATAGTGCAAAGTGGGTTCTAAGTTATGATAATGTGTTCTTTTGGAATTTGAGAAGAGTGTTCATTATTATTTTACTAATAAGTAATACTTCGAATGGTACTAATGTTGTATGAAAACTTGTGTTTATGCTCCATATGATTATATCATACTTCTTCAAACGAATAAATAAAATGATGAGACGAAAAACTTAATGGTTTCTTCAGCACACATCCCTAAGACAAATTGCAAATTTAAAGAAATAAGGTGTTTGCTTGTTTTCCCCACCATATCCGGGTTAGTACCTCATGAAACTGTTTTGTATAAAGTGTCTCGAGGGGTAATGCTTTAATTTGATATGATGCTAACCTGGAATAAACAAGAAATATAAACATGGTCTAGCAGTGAAGCATTAAAAATTTGTGGTGCATATTAGATTATAGTGAATGAGATGGAGTATACGATCTACAAATAATATAATTTGCAAGTATTTCATGAAAGAAATATAACATGGAACATAAATTCGATTAACCAAACATAAAGTTGATATTGTTGCTAAATTAGTCAAGTATGGTTGATGGCATGAAATAAAACCTCTTGTGAAAGTTATGGAACAGAGTTGGCTGCACCGTTAGTCAAACGTATGTCCATGATATTGTTGCATGAACAATTTTGTGCTTATTGTGTGGCATTGTGCATTTATTTTTCTGTACATTTATTTTTCATTCGATATAAGATTGCAGTATAAAAAGACTTATCGCTCTGAGTTGTAATTTTCAGGCAAGCAACAAGAAGCCAATTGTTGTTGGGCCATGGGGGGATCAAAGTTGATCTAATTGGGATGGTGGGGCATACACAATTGTTAGGCGAATACTAATAACACATGGAGTTGGTATCGAGTCCATTCATATCGAATGTGTTTTGCTAAAATTGAATAAAGAGTACTCACTTTTATCAGATACATTTTCATTCATATTTCAGCTCATGAATGAATTGCTCTCTTTATCGTTTTGCATTTAACAAAGCTATCATATGCTTTACATGTAAAAATCGGAAAGTTTGTGGCTGAGAGTGAGAGTGCTAGCAATTTTAAACAAATTATAAATTCTTATTCTTGCAAGTGTACAAGATCTAGTAGTAAGTGATAATTGATAGGGTATCGTATCCACATGGAATAGTTGATTAAAATTAAGTCTAATGTATACTAATTTAATCCTTAAATTCTAAAGTGTACTAATTTAATCCTAAATAATGAATATAATGGTTTGATTGTACCTAATTAAACTAGTCAAAAATATAAAATAACTAAGTGAACTTGGCAATAACACAAGTGAATTGGAGAATAGACAATAATACGGAATCTAGAATAGTTGAATCCATCATTAATAATATGACTAACAGATTAATTGGAATGAGAATTAGTAAGTTTATCAAGTATCCTAAACTACAAGCCGAATTACTCACAAAAATAGTATTGTGATGAATCAAGTGACATAACTTATTTAACCAAAGCATAAATCATTCAACTTTTTAACCAAAAGTCATCAAACACCGTTACATAACATCACACTTTGAACTATAAGAGTAAAGTATGTAAATTTGATAATAATAAAAATCAATAATTAATTCTACAAAAATACCATCAATCTATATTGCAAACATAATCAACCAATAATAATTTCAATAGTTACGCAATCATAAACCAAAAATTAATTCTCAAACACCATAAAACTATCAATTCACACTAATAGGATTTCATCTAAGTCGTAGAAAGAAAATTAGTTACTCATAATTTGAAGAAACATAACCAAAGTATAAGAAATCAGGGCCGAAAATTCTGATTGCAAGCTTCGTGTTGTTGTTGCGTGCCTCCATACTCCGTACTGCTGCGTGCCTTCGTACTCCTTCGGACCCCCTCCAGTATTGATGTTGTATGATCCTTCTTTTTTCATTTTTTATCCGTGTCTTTCCAACCCTTGTACTGATTTTTTTTTCTTTTTACTTACTTTGTTACTCATGCGTGAGTCCTAGACCAGCAAAACCATGATAGCCTGATAGGGTCTTAGGAACCCAGATTTTCTTTACATGTGCTCTATTCTTTTTATCATGTTTATTCTTGGTCCAACAATTTTCAATTTTATGATCATTTTCACCACAATAGTTATACATATGCATGTCTTGAGCATTAACATACTTACCCTTCTTTAATTCTGTTATCCAAGTATTGTCTGTGCCCACCTTTATGTTGAAGACTCACCTAAGTACCCTAAACCAAACCTCTGAGGGTTTCTAGTTTGTGATGTAAGGTGGTTCAAGGTACTCTGAGAATAAAGCAACCTGTTCAAGTTCCTCGTACAATTTGACATATCCTCTTCCTTAGTTTCAAGCTTCTTCAATTGAATCAAGTTGTGCTCAGCCGAATTAGCCAAGTCCAACTTGACTATGTTCAATTCATCTTGAAGGCTTAAAATTAAGTCTGCATCAATTCTCCTAGTGGTCTCACTGTCTTTTGATTTTAAAAGATGTAACTCTAAGTGAAGATCACAAAATATACCAACATATTAATTGTGAATCTCCTCAGTATTGATAAGAGGTACACTAAAGGAACCGGTTAGAGGCTTTTAGAGTGACAAACCCTCTTTTTGTTGTCATCCGAAAGAATTCTAAAACAAGTCAGTAAATCGGATCTGGACAATGTATTTGCAATCTCATTAATTGAATCAAAACCAATATCACAAGTTTAAAGTTAAGTTGATCTTCATCTATTTTCTACATCAACGGTGTTCTCATTTTCTTCAAGATTTTTCAGCTTTTATCAAATCAAGTTCAATTTCAATGATGGCTAGTCTTATTTTCATTTCTGAATTCCTTTTTTCTAATTCAGTACATATTTTCTCTTAGTATTCCTCTTTTCAGAACTGACAAGATTTTGTATCAATGTTTTAACCTACCTTTTTGACTCTCTATAAGTAGCTCCAACTTTCATACATTGATCAATGGTAGTTTCAAGACAATTAAGCAGTTCATCCCTTTTAAAGAAATAAATGTCATCTTTGACTTTAGAAAAGCTTCTCTTTGAGTCATTAGATGGATCACTACTACCAGCCATTAGACACAAAACAGGCTCCTTGTTAGCACTAATCTGAGAGTGGTTCACTTCTTCTCTATAAACGTAGTTAAAACCAAGTTTGCTTTTTATCTCTCTTGTTCATCTTCTAAATCAGAGTCATCCACGGAGAGGCTAGCATAACCTTTTTAAACACCTTCTTTTCTCCAGAATATCATCACTTTGATTATTCCTTCTTCCAGTCAGGGCATTTCTTAATCCTCTTACCAGGATCACCATATTTGAAATAACTAGAGTTAGTAGTAACTTTCCTAGAAGAGTTAAAAGAATTTTATTTCTTGAAAATAATAATTTGGAGTAGTCCTTAGATATTTCAAATCATTTTGCTATGAGACTTATTTCATCTTCCTTAACATACTCTTCTACCTTCAGCACAATACGTGTCGTTCAAGCAGTATTTTCTTTTGGAGTCAAACAACATTTCATGGGTCATAATTGATCCAATCAGTTATTCCAAGAATAAATGTGACAAGTTCTTGGCCTCTTCAAATGTTGTTACCTTTGGTAACCACTTTCCTGAAAGACTTCGTAACAATATTATAACAAGATCCTCGTGAGTAGAACTTTTTCCAAGAGATTTTAATATCCTCTTCTTTATTAAAAGACTCATATCTAGTCATTAGTAAGTCAATCTTGGAATGTCTTACTTTGCTTGTTCCTTCATATGCCGATTCTATGGTATCGCAAATCTCTTTGGCAGTCGAGCATGCTAGGATTTGGTTTACCTTACAGTCAGCAATACCATGTTATACAAGACACATTGTGTTTGCATTCTTCCCCATTATCTTGAAGTCCATTGAGGAGTAATCATTCTCCATTTTGATAGACTTGTTTCCTCTGTCATCTGTTACCTCAATGGGCCATCCTTTACAATCTTCCAACATTCATAGTCAGTACCTATGATGTAATTCTTCATGCATTTTTTTCACCAAGGATAATTTGTTCCATTGAACTTAGGCAGCCTCGAACTCGATCGTCCAGTTGAATGCTCAGTCATCATAATCCTTCTCTAGGGTTTAACCTTCGTAGAAGTTAGGTTTTGATACCAAATGAAGGCCGATATATACTCATAAGGGGAGGTGAATTGAGTATTATAATGGATTAACACTTTTTCAAATTGATATTTTAATGAAAACAAGACCAGTAATAGAAGTGATATGTGGCAACAGAATAAATGATTAACACACAGATTTAACGAGGTTCGACTCAACTCAAGCCTACGTCCTCCACTACTCTAATCACTATTATTAATCAACTTAAATGAACAAAAACATTACACTCGATCAAAGTGTCTACCTATGAAGACAGTGATTCCCTAATAATTAACTATAACTAACCATTGAACTGGTTCTAGAACCACTTTCCCAACTACACTACACACTAGCAAGTAGTTCAATACAACAAAGGTCTCCCTGAAACTATGTTGTTCAACAAGCTTTAATTGAGAATATTTATCACTAGTAGAATATATTAATGTTTTGTTGCGGTTTTCAATAACGGTATTAATGCGGACTTCGTCGCGCCACAAATAAGAGTACAAGAATAGGTAAATATATTACTGCAATATTTAACCGCAGCAATAGGCTAACCTATTGCGGCGGTTTCTTTAACAAACTGCGACTGTAACACCCCAGTTTTTGGGAATATAATTAATATTTATTCTACTGAAAAAAAATTATTCCTTTTAATTATTTCATATTTAATATTTTTATATAGGAATTATTTTAAAAAAATATATATAAAAATATAAATGTTTATGATTTTAGTGGGTTAAGTTTAGTGAAGAGTTTAAGTATTAATAAAGAAAGGTTATATATCTATATAGTTATTTGGAAAAAGGAAAGGAGTATTATTCATGTTAAAAAGGAAAGGGGGAAAATAAAAGAATAAGAAAAGAAAAGAAAGGAAACAAACTTACGTTTAAACGTTTCCTTCCATCTTCATCCTCACCATCAAAGCTTTCACAATCTTCATCACACAAAGAACACTACCACCTCCAACCTCTCTATCTTTCCGGCGCCTCAACTACAACACAACAATCTCGAACTAGTGGCCAGCGGCAACGTGAGGAATAGGTTCAACAAAAAAGTCGGATTTCGGTGCGTTTGAGGTTTGGGGTGCGTTTTAAGGGTCGATTTCACAAGCTTTCTTCACCATTAATCTTCCATAGTAGTGGATAAGTTAAGTTCTTAATTTAATTTTAGTTTTCTCAAAGTTTATGAAGTTACGGTTTTTATAATTGAAATTGAATTGGGGTTTTTGATTGTGAATGTTGGGTGTAGTTTGATTGAGAGAGATTGTTTCATGATAATAATGAGTTTATGAACAAGACTTGAAATTCGTAGAAATCACATGTCAATTTCGTAATTCATGTGTTTCAACAGTTTCCAGGCGTTTTTCGCAAAAATACTATTTCACAAAAGTTGTTCATATCGAAATTCTACTCAAGTTAGGATCAAGAAACGCTTGATTCGGAGTTCAAATGAGGAAGTTATGCCCATTTTAATTTTCTGCTCAAATTAATAAATCTAGTTTCGGGTGTTTTAAGCTTGAATGTTTTACCTAATGAATTTTTAAGTATCTAAATATATATTATGAAGCTTAGGTGTTGGTTTTATATAAACTAAGAGAGATTTTAGTATTGTTACTATTAGTTAGTTATGTCATTTGAAGTGAGGCTCATAATTTATAAAACTAGAGTTAAGCAAAGCTCATTAACTAGTTAAGCCAAGTCTATTATTACTTAATGAGTACATATATGTTGATATTGTAGATTCCGGTTTCATTGAGGAGTCGTATGATTGCTTGAGATAGTTGATTTGGTGTATTTCAAAAGGTAAGATTTCTTACTAAAACTTTTGTAGTTAGAGAAGAGTTTTGAAGAGGTATGTATCTCATTTTGGTTGAAAGTGGTTTGAAAAGGAGGATGTTCCTCCTTTAATAGAAAGTTTGGTTGGTAAGGGAGGATGTTCCTCCAAAGATAAAGATGTTGGTTTCCGAACCACAAATAGAAAGTTTATGGAAAGATTATATCAAATAGTTCTGTGTTTTTAAAGTTGTGGGGATTGCCTGTGTGGCATCTCAAAGAATGGAACTTTGTCGGGTTTGGCTCGATTTTATAGAATAGTTTGTGGGGGTACATTGATCAGTACCTCGGACTCTGATCTTCTGCTCAATTTGGCCGTTTGTAGGGTGTGCACACTAGGGATCTTTGTCTTAGTTTTATCCGGAGGGCCTAGCTAGCCCAATGGAAATAAAAGTTGTTCCATTCTTTAGATTTATAACTTTGAGACTTTTAATATATTTTGTGAAAGAAAAAGGAAAGAAATAATTTGGTTTCAAAAGGAAAAGGAAAAAAAAGATTTGGTTTCAAAAAGAAAAAGAAAGAATGTATACGTTTTGGAAAGAAATACAAAGAAAGGAAAACGGGTTTTATAAAGTTGTATTTAGTATTAAATTTTGAAAGTAAATGATTTGTAGGATATGTTTGTTATATCCTACCTGCATATATGTTTGGCTTCTTAGTATTAAATCTTGCTCAGCTAGTTTGGCTGATACTACATGCGTGATATATGCAGGTACATGAAGATTTGCAAGTGGGGTGTGGGCTGAGAGCAACATTCCACTAGCTTAGTTGAAATATAGTAGTTCTATTTCCGCTTATATATATATATATATATATATATATATAATATATATATATATATATATATATATATATATATATATATATATATATATATATATATATATATCTTTATCATCATTTTGGAACTTAAGGTTGTAAATATTAATTTACTTAAACCTTTACACTTTTGGATTGTAATAGTTCAATTTAGTTGTTGCTTTAACATTAATTCAGTTAGGTAGTTATCCTTAACGGTTGTTCCTGCAATAACCATGGAATAACACTTTTGGATTTCGGGTACTTATGCATGGATGTATTGATTTTTGAGCTGGATAAGGATTTTGGAGAACTTGGTTTGCTGGACTATTCATACAGGTTTATAATATGGACGCGAGTCCTAAATTGAATTTTAGGCAATCCATATTTCAGACGGAGGTCTGCCGAATTTTCTGTAGAATTTTGATATTATTTAATTTAATTAGGAACTCGAAATTCAGGGGTGTTATGGTTGGTATCAGAGAGTAGGTTTATAAATGACTGGGTTAAAATAAAGATTATAGGAAAATAAATAAAATCTTGACAAGCCGTGGTGAGGTAGCTAGTGTGATGGGCTATACACGGGAAGTGTATATGTTATGCTATTTGCTTATTTATATTAAAGTCGATAAAAGTGTTACATTATCTCAGTATCGAGCTATGTTCTCTTACCTTGTGTAGTGATGAGAAGATGCATAGACGTCAAACGATCAAGCCATCAAGAATGAGCGCTTTCATGCGCCAAATGGATGAGTCTAATAAAGCTATGAGCGAGGTTGTTCAGTCGCTCGCTGAAGCACGAGCTGCTACTAGTACAAGCAAAGCAGCTACGACAGAAATTGATGTTGTTCATAAAGCAATTGATGAGAAGAAGCCGCCCAAGTATGATGGAAAGGGTGATCCAGTGAAGATGGAGAATTGGATCAGGGATTTTGACAAGATTTTTGTCACCCTCCAGGTCCCTGAAGAAATGAGAGTTGACTATGCGGCTTACCATCTCATCGAAGATGCTGATATTTGGTGGACCAACCACAAAGATAATTTGACCACCAAAGTCACATATGATGAGGATGATTATGAGGAGGTGGAGACAACAAAATTTGGTTGGAAGGAGTTCAAGAAGGCACTACGTGCCGAGTTTTTCCCGCCTCATATGAAGAAAAGGAAGAGAATAGAATTTGAGAAGTTTGAGCAAGGGGATATGTCGGTTCAAGACTTTTATAATAAATACTTAGAGTTGTCTCGTTTCGTACCTGAATTGGTTCCAAACGAGCAAGAAAGAGCTCAGAAGTTTGAGGAAAAATTTGATGTAAATGTCCTTAGCCACATGGGAGCTGGTGACTTCACGACTTTAAAAGATGTTTATGCTCGTGCCAGTAATGCTGAAAGAATTGAGGAGAGAAGGAAGACCGCGGAGAATATGAAAGCTACTGCAAAGGAAGATATCCAACACTTTGACAAGGATAATAATTTCAGCCAGGATAGGAGTAGAATTTATGACAATCAGGGTTCTAGGGGAAACTTCGGTAAAGGGGGCCCGAGTCAGCAGGCCTCTAGGAGTGCTCAGAGTTCATTTAATCCCCGTAGCCAAGCAGAGGGCCAATCTCAATTCCAGAAGTCAGGAGTCCTTCGTCGTTATTTCTGTAAGAAATGTGATAAGAACCATCCAGGAAGAGATTGTAAAGGCAATAAGGTAGCATGCAACTATTGTGGGAAGGAGGGGCACAGGGCTTATGAATGTTTCTCCAACCCAGATGCAATGGTTGGTCGAAATAACAAGTTGTTGAGGAGACCCCCGATTAGTATGGCTAGTAATCGGCCAGTTACTTCAGCTCCAAGTATCACTGTTCCAAGACGTAGTGCTGGAAAAGCTAATGCTGCTTATGTTCAAAGAGGCACTAGGGAAAAAAAGGAAGGGTTGCGCTTTCTTCATTACGCAGCCCTTCTATAAAGTAGGGATGCACTTTTAAATAAAACGCAGCCCTTCGTAAAGTAGGGATGCGTTTTAATAGAAAAGCGCAACCCTGTTTTGTGAAGGGCTGCGCTTTTTAAAAAAGCACAACCCTTCTATGGGCTTTTTTTTTAAAAAAGAATTACGCAGTTAGACTCTCTCCTCTCTCTCTCACGCCTCCCTCTTCTCTCTCTTCTCTCTCTTCTCCTCACCTAATTAAACCCTAATCCACCCTAATCCGTTAAATCTCACCCTCCCTCTTCGGCATTATACTCTTCAAGCTGCTGTGTTTTAAGAGGTGCTTTCTTTCGTTAATCGCCATGAACTTGATGGTCCTCACGAAGCTTTGGATCTTCTTCTCGACCTTCTCGATCAATAGCCTCTAATTTTTTAGTATTTTGAACAATTTTGGAAAACAACTTCTTCATTTCTGTAATTTTTTATTTTTTTGTGTATTTTGGCAGTGAAATCGTCGTATTTGGACAAGGAAACCTGCTTGATGTTGATGAAGTTTCTGCAACAAGAGAAGAAGAACAAGAGAAGACGAACAAGATGATGAAGAAGACGATGAGGTAACAGTAACACCCTGGGTTTTCTTCGACTTTCCAGACTTCCCCTGCTGTTTTTCATTCCCTTGTTTAGCCAAACTCTCACAAATAGCCTCAAGTTTAGCATTAACAGAAGAATGAAGGGGTTTGTACTCGCCGAATTCACCACTAATGAAGGGGTTTTTCATTCCTGCCATTGTGATATTTTAGTTTTTGTTCCTTTTTTTTCATTTTCGTTCTTCTGTGTATTAGTTTTAGTTTTTGTTCCTTTTTTTTTTTTTCATTTTCGTTCTTCTGTATTTTAGTTTTAGTTTTTGTTCCTTTTTTTTTTTCATTTTCGTTCTGCAATTATGTGATAACATTTTTTGATTTTTTGTTTTAGTTTTAATTTTCCTGACCATATTCCTTATTTCCCTTTTGGATTTGGATGGTTTACCTTTAAGGTTTAATGCAAATGTTAAAATTCGGAAAATGTGAGATTAATATATGAGTAAAAAAATGTAAATTTTTTTTTTTTGGTAGGAAGGGCTGCGCTTTTACCTAAAAAGCGCAGCCCTTCAAGCTTAGAAGGGTTGCGCTTGAAAAGCGCAGCCCTGCTTAAAAAGTGAAGGGCTGCTATTGAAAGAGTTGCTGTTAAAAAGCGCAGCCCTAAGGGCCTTTTTTAGCGCAGCCCTTCCTTATCTTTCCACTAGTGACGCCACGAGAAGAAGAATTTGGGTAACCTAAATCACCTTAAAGAAGGGGATGTGGATAACAACCAGAGTAATGCAATGACTGGTACTTTCTCTATCCATTCTATACCTGCTTACGTGCTATTTGATTTAGGTGCATCACATAAACTTGAAGAATGTCACACCTTGTGAGGCCGATATCTCTATTCCTTCTGATCTAAGTGTAACGTGTAATAGGACGCACCCAGATGTTCTTATAGCTTATGGTGAAACTACTCTATCTGCTGATTTAATAGCATTTCCTTTGAAAGATTTTGATGTAATATTAGGGATGGATTGGTTAGAAAAGTACAAAGCCAAGATTGATTGTCGAAACAGGAAGTCACAATGAGAGTCATAAGGGCGTCCATGTGCTTTATAGTCGTCTCCTGTGAAGATCATTTGTGCCCTTACTCTAAAGTCTTATTTGAGAAAGGGATGCCCTATGTACCTTTGTCATATTCATGATACGAGCAAGGAAAGACCAGAGCTCATAGATGTTCCAATTGTGAATGAGTATCACGATGTGTTTCCGGATGATATTCTTAGCATGCCTCCGAAGCGTGATGTTGAGTTCAACATTGATTTGGTACCTGGAATGGGACCTATATTTAAGCCACCTTATCGGATGGCGCCTGCTGAGATGAGAGAGTTGAAAACTCAGTTAGAAGAATTATTGGATAAAGGCTATATACGGCCTAGCGTATCCCCTTGGGGTGCACCAGTTCTGTTCGTGAAAAAGAAGGATGGTACCCTACGATTATGCATTGATTATAGAGAATTCAATAATGTCACTGTGAAAAATAAGTATCCATTGCCAAGAATAGACGACTTGTTTGACCAATTGGCAGGTGTAGGAGTGTTTGTAAGATCGACTTACGATCGGGTTACCATCAGCTTCGAATTGCAGATAAAGATATTCCAAAGACAGCTTTCTGCACTCGATATGGACACTATGAGTTTACAGTTATGCCCTTTGGGTTGACTAACGCTCTAGCAGTGTTCATGGACTTGATGAATAGAGTATTTAGAGCTTATCTGGATAAATTTGTTGTTGTGTTTATTGATGATATACTGATTTACTCAAGGAATGAGAGTGAACATGAAGAGTACCTCCGAGCGGTGTTGCAAGTGTTGAGAGAAAATCAGTTGTATACAAAATTTTGTTTTGGCTCGAGAAAATTGCTTTTCTCGGACATATTATTTCTAAGGAGGGTGTCTCAGTTGACCCGTCCAAAATTCAAGCAGTTTTTGAATGGTCCACTCCGAAGAATGTGACCGAAGTACGCAGCTTTCTTGGTCTGGCTGGCTATTATAGAAGATTTGTGAAGTATTTTTCGAAGATAGCTCGTCCATTGACCAACCTGATGAAGAAATCTACTAAGTATGAGTGGAATGATGAATGCGAGAAGGCTTTTCAGACGTTAAAGGAGCGTCTTACTACAGCTCTAGTCTTAACTCTACCTGATGGAGATCAACGCTACGAGGTGTATACAGATGCTTCGAGAAGCGGTCTTGGATGTGTGCTTATGCAGAACCGGAAGGTTGTAGCTTATGCTTCGAGACAATTAAAAGTTCATGAGATGAATTACCCTACTCATGATCTTGAATGGGCAGCAGTCATCTTTGCGCTGAAGATTTGGCGTCATTATTTACTTGGCACTTCATTCCGAATATTTTCAGATCATAAGAGTCTCAAGTACATTTTCACGCAAAAGGAGCTGAATATGAGACAAAGGAGGTGGTTAGAGCTAATTAAGGATTACGACATGGAAATTCAATACCATGAAGGGAAGGCTAATGTTGTTGATGATGCACTTAGTAGGAAAACTGTCCACTCTTTGCATACGATGCTTTTGAGGAGGTTACTTAGAGATGAGCTTCAGAATTTTGGTGTACAACTTGTTCGAGTTAGGGCTCAACTTAGCTCCCTTACACTACGCCCAGATGTATATGATGAGATCAAGGAAAATCAAGCTAATGATGCACTTTTAAAGAAGAAGATAGATAAGGTCCGAGACACTGAGGACGCTTACTTCAAGGTCCATACGGATGGTAGTCTCGCTATAAAGGTCGTGGTGTGTTCCTGACATCCCAGACCTAAAGAAGAGGATCTTAGATGAAGCCCATATGACTCCATATTCAGTACATCCAGGAGGTGACAAGTTATACAAGGATCTTAAAATCACCTTTTGGTGGCCTCACATGAAACAACAAGTCGCTGAGTATGTTTCCAAGTGCTTGACTTGCCAAAAGGTTAAGTTTGAACACAAGAGACCTCAAGGCGAGATTCAACCCCTAGATATCCTAGAGTGGAAGTGGGGCTCGATTTCCATGGACTTTATCTCTGGACTTCCGAGAACGCCAAGTGGTAATAACATGATTTGGGTCATTGTGGACCGCCTCACCAAGTGTGCTCATTTTATACCGATGAAGGATGCATGGAAACACCAAAAGCTAGCAGATGCCTATAGGAAGAATGTGTTACGATTACACGGTGTGCCGAAGGATATTGTTTCCAATAGAGATAGTAGATTCTCATCTAACTTCTGGCTAAAGCTTCAGGAAGCTTTAGGAACACAATTGAAAATGAGTACCGCTTTCCATCCTGCTACAGATGGACAAATAGAGCGGACAACCTTGTGGTGGCTTAGCCTTTATCATTGAATAATCTAAGTACTATCCAGTTTTGTTTTGTTTAGTTGGTGGCTTTGCCTTTATGCTAATCAAACAATTCGAACCTTTTATGTTATTCTTGGTGATTAAATTCTTTATAGAATTGACATAAAAGCCTATCCAACCCTTAGTTTGATATATGCGTGGTGATTAAATTCTTTATCGGAAATCAACTAAGTACTATCCTTTAATTTTGTTAGCTTCCGCATTTGTTATTTAGTCTTTTAGTAGATTAAATACATCATAAAACACTTGAAGACATGTTGAGCGCATGTGCCTTAGAGTTCCAGGGCTCAGGGGAAGATAGACTTGACTTGATAGAGTTCTCATATAATAACATCTATCATTCTTCAATTGGGATGGCCCCATATGAAGCCTTGTATGGTTGGAAGTGCCGTAGTCCTCTTTGTTGGAATGAAATTAGTGAAGCTTGCATTCTTGGTCCTGAAATGATCCAAGAAACTGTGGAACAGGTGAAGTTGATACAACAGAAAATGAAAGCAGCACAAGATAGACATAAAAGTTATGCAGATAAATACCGACGACATGCGGAGTTTGAAGTCGGTGAGAAAGTCCTGCTGAGAGTCTCTCATATGAAGGGAGTGATGCGGTTCAGGATGAAGGGTAAGTTAAGCCCTAAGTTTATTGGACCATATGAAATTCTGGAGAGGGTAGGTGAAGTTGCTTACAGATTGGCATTGCCTCCGGAAATAGCCCGAGTTCATAATGTCTTTCATATCTCTCAGCTTCGTCGGTACATTAGTGATCCTTCACATGTACTAAAACCCGAGGAATTACCTTTAGAGGATAACTTGTCATATATAGAGGTTCCAGTGAAGATCCTTGATAGTAAAGTTCGAGCCACTCAGAATGGAGAAGTTAAACTGGTGAAGGTATTGTGGTCGAACCACAAAGACGATGAACTTAGTTGGGAATCCGAAGATGCGATGCGAGCTCAATATCCCCACCTATTTCAATAGGTATGCTTTTAGTTACGAGGACGTAACTAATATTTTAGGGACGGTGGAATTAGTATGATTTCTTAGTATGTAAGGACGTGTTTGACTTGTATTAAGAGTTGGATTCTACTTGAAAGGTATTGCATGTTGATAGTGTGCTATTATGATAGTTTATGTGGAAGTTTGATAATATATAGGTATTATCCTTGGTACTTTAATAATAGATAGTTGGCTTAATAGATAAAGTTAATGAGCTAAGGTTTTGAAAAAGGATAGGATTTTCTCTACGAGCTTAAGAATTGTTTGAAGTTTCGAGGACGAAACTTATTTTAACGGGGGTAGATTGTAACACCCCAGTTTTTGGGAATATAATTAATATTTATTCTACTGAAAATAAATTATTTCTTTTAATTATTTCATATTTAATATTTTTATGTAGGAATTTTAATATTATTATTATATATATATATTATATATAATATTATTATAAATATAAATGTTTATGAATTTAGTGGGTTAAGTTTAGTGAAGAGTTTAAGTATTAATAAAGAAAGGTTATATATCTATATAGTTATTTGGAAAAAGGAAGGGAGTATTATTCATGTAAAAAAGGAAAGGGGGAAAATAAATGAATAAAGAAAAGAAAAGAAGCAAACTTACGTTCATAACATTTCCTTCCATCTTCATCCTCACCATCAAAGCTTTCACAATCTTCATCACACAAAGAACACTACCACCTCCAACCTCTCTATCTTTCCGGCGCCTCAACTACAACACAACAATCTCAACTAGGGCAAGCGGCACCGTGAGGAATAGGTTCAACAAAAAAGTCGGATTTCGGTGCGTTTGAGGTTTGGGGTGCGTTTTAAGGGTCGATTTCACAAGCTTTCTTCACCATTAATCTTCCATAGTAGTGGGTAAGTTAAGTTCTTAATTTAATTTTAGTTTTCTAAAAGTTTATGAAGTTAGGGTTTTTATAATTGAAATTGAATTGGGGTTTTTGATTGTGAATGTTGGGTGTAGTTTGATTGAGTGAGATTGTTTCATGATAATAATGAGTTTATGAACAAGACTTGAAATTCGTAGAAATCACAGGTCAGTTTCGTAATTCATGTTTTTCAACAGTTTTTGGGCGTTTTTCGAAAAAATATTATTTCACAAAAGTTGTTCATATCAAATTCTACTCAAGTTAGGCTCAAGAAACGCTTGATTAGGAGTTCGAATGAGGAAGTTATGCCCATTTTAATTTTCTGCTGAAATTAATATCTCTAGTATCAGGTGTTTTAAGTTTGAATGTTTTTCCTAATGAATTTTTAAGTATCTAAATATATATTATGAAGCTTAGGTGTTGGTTTTATATAAACTAAGAGAGATTTTAGTATTGTTAGTATTAGTTAGTTATGTCATTTGAAGTGAGGCTCATAATTTATAAAACTAGAGTTAAGCAAAGCTCATTAACTAGTTAAGCCAAGTCTATTATTACTTAATGAGTACATATATGTTTATATTGTAGATTCCGGTTTCATTGAGGAGCCGTATTGACTGCTTGATATAGTTGATTTGGTGTATTTCAAAAGGTAAGATTTCTTACTAAAACTTTTGTATTTAGAGAAGAGTTTTGAAGAGGTATGTATCTCATTTTGGTTGAAAGTGGTTTGAAAAAGTAGGATGTTCCTCCTTTAATAGAAAGTTTGGTTGGTAAGGGAGGATGTTCCTTCAAAGATAAAGATGTTGGTTTCCGAACCACAAATAAGAAAGTTTATGGAAAGATTATATCAAATAGTTTTGTGTTTTTAAAGTTGTGGGGATTGCCTGTGTGGCATCTCAAAGAATGGAACTTTGTCGGGTTTGGCTCGATTTATAGAATAGTTTGTGGGGTACGTTGATCAGTACCTCGGACTCTGATCTTCTGCTACGGTTTGGCCGTTTGTAGGGTGTGCACACTAGGGATCTTTGTCTTATTTTATCCGGAGGGCCTAGCTAGCCCAATGGAAATAAAAGTTGTTCCATTCTTTAGATTTATAACTTTGAGACTTTTAATATATTTTGTGAAAGAAAAAGGAAACAAAGAATTTGGTTTCAAAAGGAAAAGGAAAAAAAAGATTTGGTTTCAAAAAGAAAAAGAAAGAATGTATACGTTTTGGAAAGAAATACAAAGAAAGGAAAACAGGTTTTATAAAGTTGTATTTAGTATAATATTTTGAAAGTAAATGATTTGTAGGATATGTTTGTTATATCCTACCTGCATATATGTTTGGCTTCTTAGTATGAAATCTTGCTCAACTAGTTTGGCTGATACTACATGCCTGATATATGCAGGTACATGAAGATTTACAAGTGTGGTGTGGGCTGAGAGCAACGTTCCACTAGCTTAGTTGAAATATAGTAGTTCTATTTACGCTGCAATATATATATATATATATATATATAGGAATAAGATCTTGTGAAAACATCTCTAAAGCTGAAAACTGAAAACAGAAGATTTGGGCCATTGAAACTAGATCCGATGGTTATCATCAAATTCATAAGATTTGGGCCAATTATATATCTCCTCCAGGAACCCGTTCTCTCTCTTCAAACCACAACAAAAACAGAGAAACCCCATCTTCAACAATTATTTCCATTCTTTCTCTGATCTTCTGACTACGAATTCTTCATACAACAATTCAACAATGGAGAATATCCATTTCTCTTTCCTCTCATCATTTATCTCTGAGTTACAATGAAGTTCTAACAGATGCAAAAATGGAGAAACAAGAAGAGAGAGAATAAAATCAGCAAAATTGGAGGAAAGAAGTCGATAACAACATCAAACGACGTCTCTAATCTCTTGTTTTCATCGTCGATTTTGCTTAGATAAACGCGATTTCACTTCCACCCAACTCTTCATCCTTTCTTCATCCTATTCGTCCCGACGCCATGTCCAAGTTGTTGCAGCTCGCCGCCGTTAACTAACTCTTAGTTATGACCTGTTATTCTCTCTCTTTATTGGTCACTTTTCTGTTATTTGTACTTTCTTTTGAATGATGAAACTTGAAACAATATGTTGTTGTCTGATAATATCAAGGAAACTTCATATTATAGCACTGATGTTGATTGTTGATTAGAGGAACTTTCTGGTTTTAATTCTAGCTCAGTTTTGTTGATGATGATGATTGATTCTATTTAAGAGATTGACTAAGTTATGGAGCTGCAATTTGAATTAATTATTTCTAGCATTTTTCTGAATGTTGAGAGAGAGAGAAAAAGAAAGGAGATGAAGGTTGAAGAAGAAGGTGAGGAAAATATCAAGGTGTATAGTTACTTTAACATTAGTCAAAGTTACTAATATAATACTAAAAGTTACCCTAAAAGTGGTAAAAGTTACTCTTATAATATATAAAGTTGCCCTTGGCATATATAAAGTCATCCTTAATATAATATAGTTACCCCACAACTGGTAAAAATTGCCCTTAAAATATATAAAGTTACCCTTGAAATATATAAAGTTATCCTTAATATAATTTAGTTATCCTAAAACTGGTAAAAGTTACCCTTAAAATATATAAAGTTGCCCTAAAAATGGTAAAAGTTACACTGTTTTCAGTTTTCAGATTAAAAGTTATTTTCAGCGGATCCCACCCCTTTAGGGTAACTTTTAACACTTTTAGGGTAACTTTTGTCAGTTTTGGGGTAACTTTATAATATTAAGGATAGTTCTATATATTTCAACGGTAACTTTATTTATTATAAGAGTAACTATTACCACTTTTAAGGTAACTTTTTACCTTGAAATATATGTTAGTGAGAGGGGGATAACAAATAGCTTTAAAACAGCAACTAATCACAATACTTTGGCAACTAATAACAATACTTTGTATGAATTTCGCCAAATATATGTTAGTGAGAGGGGGTAACAAATAGCTTTAAAACAGCAACTAATAACAATACTTTGGAAACTAATAAAAAAACTTGATATAGGGTAACTTTTAAGTTTTCAACAAATCTACACCAAAATCCACCAAAAATTCACAAGTCAAAAATCAAATCACCTAAAACGATCACGTAATTTGACAATTACAATTAGAAGATTAGAAGAGTATGCTTTATTTTCAATATTCGAGCTATTGAAAAGTAAATAATATTTAACAAGAATAAAAGAAAAATCAAGAAGAATGAATGTTAATAGCCTAAAAAAAGCATCTAATATGAATACAAAATTGAGCAATCCAATAAAAATCCATAAGAATAGTCCAAAATTGAACGAAAAATGAAGATCTCTTCGCAATTTTGATCGAAAATTACTAGATTCAAAAATTCAGTTGAAGATCTGAAAATGATGAACAAAATGAGCTCAAAATTATCATAAAATTAACAATTACTCATCAAATCACATAACTCTCAAACCAGAAAACAGAGAAATTTAAAATTATTCAACCTCAATCAATAATCAAAACAGAGATAGTTCAAAACAATGAAATATGAAAAGTTAAAAAAGAAAAATCGAGAAAGAATACACAGATATCAGAATATAGGAAAAAAAATCAAGAAGAAGAACCCTAAAATTAGAGGAAATGATGAATTTGATGATGAATTGATGACAAAAATCTGAAAAAGTTCCACAAAATAAAGAGAAGATGATAAAATTCCGAACGAAACATCACCAATTTCATCTACTATTTTTCGCCATTTCAGGAATTGATCTAAGCTCGTGTCTCTCTTTCCTCTCGATCCTCCTATTGTCGTTGAAGTGTTTTGTGGTAAACCTACTGCTCCGATCCCCGCGTGTTGGCGTTGTTGATGCCGCCTTGTGGTGGTCCGGCAAAGTAATAAAAGGAATTTCCCTTCCATGTGTTGTGTGTTGCATTGTTGTTGTTGGGGGTGGTATGGTTGCTGGAGTTGTTGTTTTGGGCTGCATCAGAGCAGAGGAGTAAAGAGAGAAGTAGAGATGCAAATCTTTTCTGCCATTGATGGAGGAGAGAGAAAAAAAAATGGAAGGGTTAAGCGGCACGATCAAAATCTGGGTTGATCTTTAGAGGAGAGAGAGTGGGCTGGAGTTTGATGAGTGAGAGGGAGTGTTAGAGTGGGATAGAGGGAATTGAGATATAAACCGTACGATCAAAATCAATGGTTCAGATATCTTGTTTTCAGTTTTCAGATTAACTAGTGGTTTTCACAAGATCTTGTTCCTATATATATATATATATCATTTTGGAACTTAAGGTTATAAATATTAATACTTAAACCTTTACACGTTTGGATTGTAATAGTTTAATTTAGTTGTTGCTTTAACATTAATTCAGTTAGGTAGTTATCCTTAACGGTTGTTCCTGCAATAACCGTAAAATAAATAACACTTTTGGATTTCGGGTACTTATGCATGGATGTATTGATTTTTGAGCTGGATAAGGATTTTGGAGAACTTGGTTTGCTGGATTATTCATACAGGTTTATAATATGGACGCAAGTCCTAAATTGAATTTTAGGCAATCCATATTTCAGACGGAGCTCTGCCGAATTTTCTGTAGAATTTTGATATTATTTAATTTAATTAGCAACTCGAAATTCAGGGGTGTTATAGAAACAATATATTATTTATTTAAAAAACAAGTATATTACTGCGGTTTCTTCCCAATATCGCAGAAATAGGTGCGGGTTAATGAAAAAAAAATTGGCAAAATTATGAATTTAAGCTTATTTTTAAAAATAATTCTCTAGAAAACATTACAACACATTTTTTTTAATTAGAAAGTAAAGAAACAACTAGGGTGGATCCCAAGAATTGGGCCACCCATAAATCATCCTTATTGATGATTACAACAAAAGGGAAATCAGAAACATCAAACCAATAAGTAATGTTAGTCGTCGTGTGACTATGATGAGCCATCCTATCTGCAGCACCATTACCCTCTCGAAAAGCATGACGAATGTGGACATCTTGAATGGCTTCAAATTTTCACCTGCATCTAAAATAATATCGTTAATAGTCTTAGAAAATCTTCCAAATATTTCTAATAGAGTTGATAACAACCAAATTGTGACCCTCGATAATAAAATTTTTATTTCCCAAAGAAAATGCCCCTCAGATACCTTCTCTTAATCCATATGTTATAGCAACAATATATTATTTATTTAAAAAACAAGTATATTACTGCGGTTTCTTCCCAATATCGCAGAAATAGGTGCGGGTTAATGAAAAAAAATTGGCAAAATTCTGAAGTTAAGCTTATTTTTAAAAATAATAGTCTAGAAAACATTACAACACACATTTTTTTTTAATTAGAAAGTAAAGAAACAACTAGGGTGGATCCCAAGAATTGGGCCACCCTAAATCATCCTTATGGATGATTACAACAAAAGGGAAATCAGAAACATCAAACCAATAAGTAATGTTAGTCGTCGTGTGACTATGATGAGCCATCCTATCTGCAGCACCATTACCCTCCCGAAAAGCATGACGAATGTGGACATCTTGAATGGCTTCAAATTTTCACCTGCATCTAAAATAATATCGTTAATAGTCTTAGAAAATCTTCCAAATATTTCTAATAGAGTTGATAACAACCAAATTGTGACCCTCGATAATAAAATTTTTATTTCCCAAAGAAAATGCCCCTCAGATACCTTCTCTTAATCCATATGTTATAGCAACAATATATTATTTATTTAAAAAAACAAGTATATTACTGCGGTTTCTTCCCAATATCGCAGAATTAGGTGCGGGTTAATGAAAAAAAATTGGCAAAATTCTGAAGTTAAGCTTATTTTTAAAAATAATAGTCTAGAAAACATTACAACACACATTTTTTTTTTAATTAGAAAGTAAAGAAACAACTAGGGTGGATCCCAAGAATTGGGCCACCCTAAATCATCCTTATGGATGATTACAACAAAAGGGAAATCAGAAACATCAAACCAATAAGTAATGTTAGTCGTCGTGTGACTATGATGAGCCATCCTATCTGCAGCACCATTACCCTCCGAAAAGCATGACGAATGTGGACATCTTGAATGGCTTCAAATTTTCACCTGCATCTAAAATAATATCGTTTATAGTCTTAGAAAATCTTCCAAATATTTCTAATAGAGTTGATAACAACCAAATTGTGACCCTCGATAATAAAATTTTTATTTCCCAAAGAAAATGCCCCTCAGATACCTTCTCTTAATCCATATGTTATAGCAACAATATATTATTTATTTAAAAAACAAGTATATTACTGCGGTTTCTTCCCAATACCGCAGAAATAGGTGCGGGTTAATGAAAAAAAATTGGCAAAATTCTGAAGTTAAGCTTATTTTTAAAAATAATTCTCTAGAAAACATTACAACACACATTTTTTTTTTTAATTAGAAAGTAAAGAAACAACTAGGGTGGATCCCAAGAATTGGGCCACCCTAAATCATCCTTATGGATGATTACAACAAAAGGGAAATCAGAAACATCAAACCAATAAGTAATGTTAGTCGTCGTGTGACTATGATGAGCCATCCTATCTGCAGCACCATTACCCTCCCGAAAAGCATGACGAATGTGGACATCTTGAATGGCTTCAAATTTTCACCTGCATCTAAAATAATATCGTTTATAGTCTTAGAAAATCTTCCAAATATTTCTAATAGAGTTGATAACAACCAAATTGTGACCCTCGATAATAAAATTTTTATTTCCCAAAGAAAATTCCCTCAGATACCTTCTCTTAATCCATATGTTATAGCAACAATATATTATTTATTTAAAAAACAAGTATATTACTGCGGTTTCTTCCCAATACCGCAGAAATAGGTGCGGGTTAATGAAAAAAAATTGGCAAAATTCTGAAGTTAAGCTTATTTTTAAAAATAATTCTCTAGAAAACATTACAACACACATTTTTTTTTAATTAGAAAGTAAAGAAACAACTAGGGTGGATCCTAAGAATTGGGCCACCCTAAATCATCCTTATGGATGATTACAACAAAAGGGAAATCAGAAACATCAAACCAATAAGTAATGTTAGTCGTCGTGTGACTATGATGAGCCATCCAATCTGCAGCACCATTACCCTCCCGAAAAGCATGACGAATGTGGACATCTTGAATGGCCTCAAATTTTCACCTGCATCTAAAATAATATCGTTAATAGTCTTAGAAAATCTTCCAAATATTTCTAATAGAGTTGATAACAACCAAATTGTGACCCTCGATAATAAAATTTTTATTTCCCAAAGAAAATGCCCCTCAGATACCTTCTCTTAATCCCCTAGCTTCAGCAACAAGAATAGAAATCGACGAATCTAAAGCACCAGCACCACATAATAAAAATTTCCCTTCTGAATCACGAATAATAAACCCAAATGAGCCTTAACCATTTGGAAGTTTAGAACCATCAAAATGAACATTATAATAATTGGAAGGAGGAGGACACCAACTAACCTGATCCCGACTCTTAGACTTACCAGAAGAAACACCACCTCTTCTGAATAGACTGGAGAGAGAAATGAGCATCACTTTCATCAACTGTGGCTCTCTGAATCCTAATTTTATGCATATAAGATCTAATCATCGCACTAACTTTAACTAGAGAACAATTTTCCTGACGGAAAATCACCCCATTCCGATTCTACCAAATAAACCACCAAGTTAGCAAAAATCTCAATTTTAGAGATCGAGAAACAAGATTCTAAATTTAATAAATGATCTACAAAGGGAAACTCATTCACAATAACGGGAGGAGCACTCTAGTTCATATGGCTCTTGAGATCCTCACACACATTTATAACAAAAAGAGAACTAGAAAAGAGATGAGAGGAATCCTTAGAGTGATAATTACAAAAGACACACTCCATAAGAAGAAAAACATGGCTTATTTCCAGCCTTTCCTTTGTAGGAAGGCCATTTTGGCAAATTTTCCTGATAAAAAAGTTTCATTTTTGGGGGAACTTTCAATTTCCAAATTTAATGAAAAATTGTAGGCTCAGACAGCTGCGAGTTTAGACCTTGAATAAGCTCCACAACTGACTTAACAGAATAATTCCTATAAGGGGAGGCAAAACGTTTTGTCAAAAATTTGATTAGCAGGAGTAAATAAATTAGTTAATACATTAGATATATCTAGAGGGATAAACTGCATAAGAAGAGATTTATCCCATTGACGATCCTGATTAACGAAGTAACTAACTTTCATACTTTTAGATCCACTAAAACCATGGTATATATATCCGCAATGGGATAGCTAAAAACCCAATTATCATACCAAAAGGAGATGTTCTCAGCATCTCCAACATTACATCTTAACCCCTTCTTAAAAGAACTTCTTAACCGCATCAGCTTTCTCCATTGCCAGGAAACATTAGCTTTGACTTTATAAGCAAATAAATCGTCATCTTTAAATACTCTATCTCAACTAAATTAACCCATAAATTGTCAAGAGAATCTAGAATCTTTCAAATAAGCTTGAACTGAAGGGCAATATAATTAGTCTTAGCTTTCCTAAGTCTCAATCCTCCAAATTTTTTGGGTTTACAAATCTTATCCCATCCAATCAAATTCGGAGATTTAGTATCTGAGGCTTTATTTCAAAAGAAATTTCTATAACATTTATCAAGGGAAGAAAGAATTTTAGAGGGCAAATAAAAACTTTGCATTTGATAATTGGCTTTCGTTGCTAGATTAGATTGAATAAAAATGGTCCTACTTGCTTTAGATAAGGAGTTAGCTTTCCATTTAGTCAACTGAGAAGACACTTTTTCTGCACATAAAATAAAGATATAAGAAGATAAAGGGTCTACTTGACGAACTCCACTTAACAAGACAAAAGTTTCACTAGGAATAACATTAACTAAAACTGAAAAGGAGACAGTATTAATACATTGTTTTAACCACTCTATCCAACGAGAACAGAAAATCAATTTCTCTAAAGTAATAAAGATGAAATCCCACTCTAAACGATCATACGCTTTTTCCATGTCCAACTTCAAAGCTATCCATCCTTCCAACCCTTTTTTATTTTTAAAAGAATGAAAAACATCATGAGCAAGGAGAACATTATGTTGAATTAATCTTTCAGTGAGAAAAGCTCCCTGTAAAGAATGAATAATTTTCAGAACAACTTTTAACCTATTAGCCATGATTTTATATATAATATTATAGATTGTATAAGAAAGACTAATAGGTATGAATTGGTTAAGATTAGAAGGATTGTCTATTTTTTGTATTAAGGTAATAAATGTGTGATTAATCTCCTTTAAAATCTTTCCTGAATAGATAAAAGCTTTAATAGCTCTAAAGACCGATCTACCAACTAAAGTCCAATCTTTCCTGAATACGCCAAGTCAAATAAGTACAACAATCAATTTATTTACTGCAGATTGAATGCATAAATTCAATAAAGATATATTTTTACAACCTTTAATTACAAAATAAACAAAAAGAAAAACCCTTAAAAATAAAAACCTAGCTAAACTCTTATCACATTAACTCAAAAAATATAATTCAAAAAATCTAAAACAATAAAATTTCATTTCTATCATCATATGATTCAGATAAATAAAAAAGAAAAGAAAATAAATTTTTTTTTTAGTCGGCCATGAACAGTGTGTTTGGTTCATTTTTAGTAAAGGAAAGAAAGGGAAGAGAAAGGAATGGAAGAGAAAAGAAAAGAATGGAAGAAAAAGGAAAAAAACCTTAATTTCCCATGTTTGGTATAAATTTTCTCTTTCCTTCCAAATTCCCCCGCTTTTGGGAGGAAAGGAAAGGGAACTTTCATTAAAGAATCTTCCTTCCAATTCCTCCCATTTCCTTTCACTTATTTTTTTTTTAATGAACCAAACATTGGAAAGTAATAAATTTCCTTCCACTTCCTTTCTTTTCCTTCCAAATTCCTTCTACCAAACAAACTGGAAGAGGGGAACCATGAAGTCTTCATTGCCTTTTTTCCAGTGGGTTCATCAGATCAATGAACCACGAAGGGGTCAGCGACGAACCGCTATAACCAAATCTCGACAAATGCCATTCCCATGAACCGCTACACGGATGTCGATGAACCGCTAGTCACAGCCACAGCCACAGTAACAGTCGGCGGTGCTGATGAGAGGAAAAACGAATTCGAAGAGGAGTCAGTGAGAGACGAAATACGGGTTCGAGCATGAGTGATAAACTCGACGATTTGAATGGATGAAGGATTAAGACGTCAAGCAAGAGTGGAGGGAGAATTGGAGGGAAACTTGTAGTGGAGGAGTAGAGGAAGGAGTTGGGTATAGCAAGGATGGTGAGAGAAGTGCAATGAGTGAGGAGGTTGCGTGGTGGTTTAATGAGAGGAAATAAAAGGCAGAGGAGTGAGAAGAAAGAGAAGGCAAGGAGGCGTTGAAAGAGAAGGGAAGGAAGGAGGTTTAGAAATTTAGAGCCTTTGTATGATTAGATTCATGTTACATTCGTATAAGTCGTTTAGTTAAGGTGTCGTCACTTAACAACATAGGATATAGAGGCTACCGATAAAGAGTATTCACTCCTATGACAGAGCGCTCGCTCAGAATTGTCAGAAGCTCAAATTTGTTGAAAATGGCATAGACATGGGCATGGATCATTCGCTCCTCCTTGGAGCGTGTGCTCCACAAGGGAGCGCAAACTCCAACTCGCCAGTTTTCCTACTTCGCGAAGTGATGCTTTTTTTCGTTGAGCAATTATTGTCTTTTTGATGATATGTTTAAGCTTTGTAATGCTACTCTATATATATGGGACTCTTCTCATATTGATGGATGGTTAAAAACTCTCTCTCAAACTCAAGAACATAAAAATTCATCATCTCAAGTCTCTTCACACATTTATTCTTAATCGGCATTATTCTTAATGAGCAAGAACATTGTTGTTCTTATTTGCATCTCGATTTAAGTTACGTGTAAATCACGCTCAACATAGGGTCGGAATACTTCTTTTGGGAAAGTGATTAACACCTAGAAGGTTCACATTATCGTGTTCATCTTTGTAAGATCCTTGTTCTACTGTATTCCTCTAATAGGAGGGAGGGTGAATGAATATGTGAGGAGGGAAGTAGAAGGAATGAAAACAGCGCCTACATACTCCAACTTAATTAGGAAACCCTAAGTGAACTTGTTGCTGCAATTTTGCATAAGAATCGCAACAATAGGTTTATTGCACACTTTTTTTAAAATTTTACGCAGTTCATTGCTACGTATAGGCAAAAGCGCAAGAATTTATCCTTAGCAATATGCAATTAATCAACTAGTGTTTGCGACCTCTATTGTCGTTCTTTTCAACCGTGTGTTAGGGTTTGTAAGAAGTGTAAGAAACTTTTCAAACTGCTTAGATTTTTTCTTGGAAAAGCTCAATCAATTTCACGTATTATCTTCGCTTAAGTACCTTGAAATGTAAATAGGAATTGTCCTTATGTGGAAATATATTTACCTAAATTGTTATTCACAATTTTTGGCAAATATATTGCTCTTGACTTTATTCTAATTTATCATAATAAAATCAACAAGACAATTTCTATTAACAACTCATACTTAACTAACAATACACAAGCGTAAAGTCCATCTTTGAAAATAAAGTTTAGGAAAGTATCTTGATACAATCTTTCCAAAAATATAACAAGACTTTGAAATTCAGAACATATACACTACAAAAAAAAAATGGCTATAGAGGCACATCATCTGGCTGAGTTGCCTCTGAAATCCCCTTTTAGCATCCAAATAACATAGTTGCCTCTAAATTATATGGTTTTTAGTGTCAAGTATATTCTAGTGCCTCTAAAGATAATTTCAGCATAAGATGTATGTGGTTGCCTCTAAAACATGTTTTTAGCATCAATGAATATTGGTTGTCTCTAATCCATATTTTTAGCATCACCTGAATATTGGTTGTCTCTAAATCCATAATTTTAGCATCACATGAATTTAGTTGTTTCTAAAGCCATTTTTTTAGCATCAACTGTAGTTAGTTGTCTCTAAAGCCATGTATTTAGAGTCACATGAATTTAGTTGTCTCTAAAGCCATTTGTTTTAGCATCAATTGTGGTTAGTTGTCTCTAAAACCATGTATTTAGCGTCACCTGAATTCAGTTTTCTTAAAGCCAATTTCTTAGCATCAAGTGTAGTTAGTTGTCTCTAAAGCATGTATTTAGCATCGCATGAATTTAGTTGTCTCTGTAGCCCTTAATTTTAGCATCAAATGTAGTTAGTTGTCTTTAAAGCCATGTATTTAGCATCACATGAATTTAGTTGTCTCTATAGCCATTTTTTTCGGCATCACATAGATTATTGTTGCCTCTAAAGATATTTTTTGTGTCACTTGAATTGTGGTTGCAGCGGAACTAACTTTTTTTTACCCTCAAGTAATAGAAAAATAATTGCATCTGAAGATAATTTTCATTATCAATTGAATTATGCTTGATTATAGGCATTGTTTTAGCATCACATGAATTTGGTTAGGGATTTTTTTATTAACTTTTTAATTCATTTTAAATTTATTTTCGTCCATTTGCAACATTTGTGTAAATGCATTGGATGTTTTTCATTTTTATTTATTTTTGCTATTATTTTTGTCATTTTTCGTATTAATATTATAGGTGATCATTTTGGCCCGGCCCGTTTTGGGCCAGGTTTTGGGCTGAATTTTTCTGCCCGCCCGTATTTTTTTGGCTTTGGGCGGGCTTTGGGCAAGCCAAAAATGACTTTTTAGTCAATTTTTTGGCCCGACCTATTTTGGCCCGCAAAAGCCCGCTAATTTAAGCCGAAATAGCAGGCTTTAGACACAAAAATTCGACCCAAATTTAGGCCCGGCTCGACCAATGGGAAATTTTTTTTGGGCGCGGCGCGGCCCGGCCCATGATCACCTCTAATTAATATTACCAAATGTAGTTTTTGTTTGTGTTTAGGTGGACAGTGGATCAAATATGAATCAAAAAAGAAGGAAATGAAAGCGTAAAATTGAAATGACAGAAATAAAAGAGAAGAGATAATAATAACTCTAATTGAATGATGCTTGAATTCCTTAAAATCTTCTATCCAAATTGAATCAATCTTAGATTTCAAGTTCCAATCATGAAGGATTTTCACTCTCTCTCTAAAAGAAAATAAGAAGAAAAATACCTAATTAATTCTCTAAAATATTTCCTAAAGCAGCTTTCTCTCTCTAAACTAAGAAAATAAAAGTGAGAAAATGAAAAAACTAGGGTCTTCCTATATTGTTTGATTTTATTAGGTATCTATACCCTTACAATATGTAAGTAATAAAAGAAAATAAAAAAAAAAGAAAAGAAATAAATAAATGAAAATGAAGATAATTTAAAATAAAAAGGAAAATATAAGTAAATAAATTCCTAAACAACCCAGACTCCCACAAGACCAACCATTCTATAGTAGAATTTCAGGGGGGGGAAAAAGTTTTTTGCTTTTTTTAAAAACAATTAAAAAAAAGAGCTTAAAAGTAAATTTCGTGCAACGATAAACAAGTCAAAACATGTAGCTTGGTGGTACCTTTGATGTGCGAGAATTCCTAGACCCTAGCAGGTCATGGGTTCGAAACCCATACGGGGACAACTCATGCCTCCTTTTTCTAATTTTGTTGTTGTATCATATTAATACCGTACTGTAAATTCATTGCAAAGGATTACGAGATGACGTAATCAATGATAACAGAAAATTAGCGAACAACTGTGTAATCAAGCACGATGAGTGCCTAAAAACAATGATACTACAAAAAAAATTAATTAATCAACAGTGGAAGCAAAACAATGACATGAGATTAATTGTTTTCCATTTAATTAATAAGTGAAGATGAAATTGAAAAAAAAATCAACGTAAATTGGAAAAAAAATTAGGGTTCCAGGAACACTAAGCTCTTGATACCATGTGAGAATAATGTGACGGCCTCCCTGATTAGGGATCCTAGACACTGTCTATATATATATATATATATATATATATATATATATATATATATATATATATATATATATATATATATATATATATAAGTACAACCTAATTACAAGAATACCCTTTGGTATATGTTTTATTACTTTTATTTATTTATTATTGTTTATTAGTATGATTCATAGAGATAAAATAGGATTGAAAAAAAAACTTAATAGTACAATTAAATTAGCATAAAATAAACAATCCATCTTGCATGGACCCCGTTCACACTAAAAATAGTGTGGACTAGGCCTTGGCACGTGACCGGTTAAGAAGTACTCACTTATACACTATATCAAAAATAGATACACTATATCAAAAATAGATACACTATATCAAAAATAGATACACTATATGACACATAGGTACACTATATCAAAAATAGATACACTATATCATAACTACGTACACTATATCCAATAGGAAAATATTTACTTAAACGCATTACAGAAACATACACTATATCAAAAATAGATACACTATATCAAAAATAGATATACTATATATCATAGGTACACTATATCATTTTAACATACCTATATCATTTTAATATATATATTTAATACACTATATCATTTTAACATACACTATATTATATCAATATACACTATCCTAAACTCACGTGATATGGATCGGGTGCACACTAATTAGTGTGCACCGGGTTCATATTAGTTTTTTTATAAAACACATAGGATTGGAAAAAAACATAAGAATAAAATAAACTTAATGATATAAATAAATTAGGGTTAAATGAATTAAAAAATAAATATAATTACATTCCTATGTGACGCGCTCTATGCTCTCAATATCGTACCCTTTTAAAATACATATTCATTAATATGAGAAATGACTTAAATAATACGGAGTAGCAAAATTACGTAAAAATGAAAAACATCCACTACATTTACACAAATAATGCAAATGGATGCAAAATAAACTAAAATCAAATATTAAAAAGCTAATAAAACTAATAGAAATTGGCTAACAATTCCTAGTTAAAATGGGCCAAAAATGACTTTTACCAATGACAAGGATGATTATGATGATGCGGTGATGGCGGTTCTAATGATGATGCTGATGATCGAAGGCCAGGTGATTGTGATGTTGATTGATGATGATGCAGCGATTTTGATGATAATTGAAGATGATTGTTTGATGATAGATTGTGATTGACTGATTATGATGATGATGGACGGTTGTGATTGAAGATGATGTATGGGAATGATATATATATGTCCATTGATGATACTATAACAAATGACAATCATACATTTAGTGTTTACAACGACAGTTATGTGAGGCCTAAGTGATTACAACAAGGCCGGATTCATAAGTTGCACAACCATATAGTAATTTAACACTTAGTTAGTTACTCGATTATTCCCTTGCCCATAAGCATTATAATTTCTTTAATCTCATATCATTGACCAAAAAACAATACGAGTATAATGTGATCATAATTGGTGATAATGATGATTAAAGTCGATCAACACAAGCTAATACGAGTATAACGTGACGGAAGCCAGTGTAGGGGGTAATCATAGGCTAAACTAAATTAGTACATAGATTAATGTATTGCATTTCGACTATATGTCAATGTATAGATAGTGTATAGATCAATGTATTACATTTCTAGCTAGTATACATTAGTATAAACACAAAGTAATACAAATGGATTAGTGTTAGATTAGTCAATGTAAGTGGGTAATCATTATGATAATCGTCCTCGAGTGTAATGCGTTTCATAAACAAAGAAATCTCTTGAATGATTCAAATTACATATTATACTAAACGAATGTGTCAATGGTAGTTGATAGGCTAATTAAGATAACAATACAATATTTGAGTTAACCGTCTTTATAAGAAATGCATTTTGAAACAAAAACATCTACTTGAGCTATATGTCTTAACTTTGTATATAGTGACTATAAACAAACTATTTTATCAGTAGACTTAAATACTTTAGTACAATATAATAATATTGGAATCATTCTAACTAATACAAGATTGATTATTAATGAGTATAGACTCTTAATGTGTTCTAATAGCATAACTAACGATAATAATAATGAGTATTATATATTAACTACGAATATACGATCAATTAGTGGATACGAGATTAATACTATAAATAATTATATTATTATTTGAAAAATGGGGTTATAAGGTATGAGATTTGGGGTTTAGGGATGTGAAACATGGAGATTAGTTGTTATGAATAATAATTTGGTAGGATTATTTGTTTTCTTAAGGAAAAATCCAAAATCATCTAATGGGCAAAATCTAAACTGTTCGATCATCATAATCAAGGGCACACAAGAAAATAACACAAAGCACACGGATAATGAATATTAACCGTTAGATACATATCATAAAACAAACTGAACCGTTAGATCCTCTCCTACCCTATTACCTTCTCCCAGCTCTCCTCCAAACCTAAAAATCCTATTTCGCTATGTTCAGCCGCTTCTCTTTCATCTCCTCAAAAAAAAAAAAAAAGTTGCTGCTCTTTCATTGTTCTGCTCCTTCCTTCCTTTCTCTGTCCTTGCCGGAATTCGGCCGCCACCACCACCCTTCCTCCCTTTTTCGATGCTCTTTCTCTCTCATCTCTCACTCTCGTCTGCTAGCCTCTCTCATCCTCCACAACCAATGTGTTCGTTCGCCTCTCATCATCCTCGCTGAACATCAACGTGATTCTTGCTGCACATTCGTCATCGTCGGAAGGATAGGATTTCACCCCTCAGGTCGGTCTTCTCCAATAGAGCATAATCGTTTGTCCCTCAATCGCCACCCTCATCCTCGTTTTTGTTATTCTCATATTTTTTGATTGTAGGTTCAATTTCTGGGAGATTCGAAATTTTTCTTTGGAATGATTTGTTCGAGTTAATGAGGGATATCTGGGTTCGATTAAGTGGTTTTTGGGGGTGTTTAGGGTTTGAGTTAATTATTTTATGGTTTTTTTCTCGATTTTCAAGGTTTTTTTTGTGTAAGATTTTGTCAAGTTGGTTGTATTTAGGTGATATTGGTCGAATTTGGATTAAATTTTGGTCGAAGTTTGGTGAATTTTGTTCAATTATGGGTTTGTTGGTTTACATTTTCCGTGCATCTTCATTCCTACCTTTGTTTTGTTTTTCGTTCAATTTCTTATGCATTTTAGTATTTTGGAAGTTGATTTTTTTGATGATATTGGTTCGAATATTTGATCCAGAAAAGTTATACTAGAGTGTTTTTGATGAATTTGCTCGATTTATTTTGTCATTTCTGGTATTAATGTTTTCTATTACTTGTTCATTGCTAGTTACAGAAGTCTCGAGTCAGACTCTAATTGTCATTTATTTGTCTGAAACTCCTGCTTCTCGTCTGATTTTTTCTAAATGAAGATTTTTTTTTCCTTTTTTGGGCCTTTCTGTTCTTGATTTAGGGTTTGATGTGGGGGTTGATGGGGTGGGTTGGGGGAGTTGAGGGGATGGGTTCGAAGGGGGGATAAGTCGGGGTGGGTTCGAAGAGGGGGGTGGGGTGGGCTCGAGGGGTTGAGGGGTGGGGGGTTTGAAGTTAGGGTTTGTTTTTTTTAGGTGGCGGCGGTAGGGTTTCGGGGTTAAGTGGCTGAGGTTGGTGCTGGGCTGGGCGGTGGTGGCGGCGGTGGGAAGTTTGTGGTCTTCATTCTTTTTTTGCTTCTCGTTTTTTTGTTTCTATTTTTTCATGTCATTTTTTGTTTTTCCTTTTTTTTCGTTTTAAATTTTGATTTTAAATTTAGGCTCTTTTTTGATTTTTTTGGCAGGTGTAAATAAAGGCGGCGGCGACGGTGGTAGGGAAGACCGGCGGCAGTGGTGGTCAAGCTGGGACTGTTCGATTTCTGGGTTCAAATTCCAGGAATTACAAAACTAGAATTTTTGGCATTTATTGATTTATTTGTAAAATTTATTTTGATTGAATTGTATTTTTTAGTTTAAAGTTGTAGAAACTAGTTTTTAGTTGTATTTGTTTTAAGTTGTATGAGATAATAAAAATTATTAATAAAAATATAGTTTGTTAATTTATTGTTGTTTATTATTTTTTTTAATGACAATGTAGTTTATTAACATTAGATTGTAAAAAAAAAGAAATTAGCAACTATGTTTAGTTGTTAATTTCTTTTTTTTTATTTTTTTAATCACATTTGCGACCTGATTTCTAGTCGTAGATGACTAGCAATTGCGACCAGATCTAAAAGGTTTTTACGACGAGTTTTTTTTAAATATTATTTGCGACGAAGCCTTCTATGACCACTCGCGACCACATGCGTTTCTGGCCGTAAAAGGCTTTTACGACCAGATTTCAACTTTTTGCGACCAGAAATCTGGTCGTAAATAGCAGTTTTTCTTGTAGTGACTAGTGATTAGGGGCAACCTATAATTAGCGACTGATTGATGGCCGCCTCTAAATGTAAGTGGCTTTAGCAACACTTCAAGTTTTGTGCCTGAAAAAGGTGGCATTAGGGGCAACCAAAATTAGCGACAAGCATATGGTTGCCTCTAAACATAAGTGTCTTTAGCAACACCATAACTTGTCTGTCTCTAAAAGGTGGCATTAGGGGCAACCAACAATTAGCGACAAGCATATGGTTGTCTCTAAACATAAGTGTATTTAGCAACACCATAACTTGTCTGTCTCTAAAAGGTGGCATTAGGGGCAACCTATAATTAGCGACGGACTAATTATGGATGATTACAACAAAAGGGAAATCATAAACATCAAACCAATAAGTAATGTTAGTCGTCGTGTGACTATGATGAGCCATCCTATCTGCAGCACCATTACCCTCCAGAAAAGCATGACGAATGTGGACATCTTGAATGGCTTCAAATTTTCACCTGAATCTAAAATAATATCGTTAATAGTCTTAGAAAATCTTCCAAATATTTCTAATAGAGTTGATAACAACCAAATTGTGTCCCTCGATAATAAAATTTTTATTTCCCAAAGAAAATGCCCCTCAGATACCTTCTCTTAATCCCGTAGCTTCAGCAACAAGAATAGAAATCGACGAATCTAAAGCACCAGCACCACATAATAAAAATTTCCCTTCTGAATCACGAATAATAAACCCAAATGAGCCTTAACCATTTGGAAGTTTAGAACCATCAAAATGAACATTATAATAATTGGAAGGAGGAGGACACCAACTAACCTGATCCCGACTCTTAGACTTACCAGAAGAAACACCACCTCTTCTGAATAGACTGGAGAGAGCTAATGAACATCACTTTCATCAACTGTGGCTCTCTGAATCCTAATTTTATGCATATAAGATCTAATCATCGCACTAACTTTAACTGAAGAACAATTTTCCTGACGGAAAATCACCCCATTCCGGTTCTACCAAATAAACCACCAAGTTAGCAAAATTCCCAATTTTAGAGATCGAGAAACAAGATTCTAAATTTAATAAATGATCTACAAAGGGAAACTCATTCACAATAACGGGAGGAGCACTCTAGTTCATATGGCTCTTGAGATCCTCAACCACATTTATAACAAAAAGAGAACTAGAAAAGAGATGAGAGGAATCCTTAGAGTGATAATTACAAAAGACACACTCCATAAGAAGAAAAACATGGCTTATTTCCAGCCTTTCCTTTGTAGGAAGACCATTTTGGCAAATTTTCCTGATAAAAAAGTTTCATTTTGGGGGGAACTTTCAATTTCCAAATTTAATGAAAAATTGTAGGCTCGGACGGCTGCGAGTTTAGACCTTGAATGAGCTCCACAACTGACTTAACAGAATAATTCCTATAAGGGGAGGCAAAACGTTTTGTTAAAAATTTGATTAGCAGGAGTAAATAATTAGTTAATACATTAGATATATCTAGAGGGATAAACTGCATAAGAAGAGATTTATCCCATTGACGATCCTGATTAACGAAGTAACTAACTTTCATACTTTTATATCCACTAACAACATGGTATATATATCCGCAATGGGATAGCTAAAAACCCAATTATCATACCAAAAGGAAATGTTCTCAGCATCTCCAACATTACATCTTAACCCCTTCTTAAAAGAACTTCTTAACCGCATCAGCTTTCTCCATTGCCAGGAAACATTATTAGCTTTGACTTTATAAATAAATAAAGCGTCATCTTTAAATACTCTATCTCAACTAAATTAACCCATAAATTGTCAAGAGAATCTAGAATCTTTCAAATAAGCTTGAACTGAAGGGCAATTTAATTAGTCTTAGCTTTCCTAAGTCTCAATCCTCCAAATTTTTTGGGTTTACAAATCTTATCCCATCCAATCAAATTCGGAGATTTAGTATCTGAGGCTTTATTTCAAAAGAAATTTCTATAACATTTATCAAGGGAAGAAAGAATTGTAGAGGGCAAATAAAAACTTTGCATTTGATAATTGGCTTTCGTTGCTAGATTAGATTGAATAAAAATGGTCCTACTAGCATTAGATAAGGACTTAGCTTTCCATTTAGTCAACTGAGAAGACACTTTTTCTTGAATTTCAGCAAACGTAACATTTCTTACTTTGGTATCAATAATTGGACAACCAAGATATTTACCTAATGAGAAGGATTTCTCCATTTGGAGGATATAAGCAAAATTAGCAGAAACCAGATCTAAACATTTTGCGTACATTGAAATGCATACTTGAGAAAATTAACAAATTGGCCTCACATAGAACAATATTTATCTAAAATATTTTTAATAGTATAACAACTATCCTCTGTAAATTTAGAAAAAACCATAGTATAATCTGCAAAAGTTAGGAAAGGAATTTTAACCCTTGGGTGTCCTAATGTAACACCTATAGATTTAGAGTCAACAGAATTAGCTATGCAATTGACGAGCTAAAATTTCTGCACATAAAATAAAGATATAAGGAGATAAAGGGTCTACTTGACGAACTCCACTTAACAAGACAAAAGTTTCACTAGGAATAACATTAACTAAAACTGAAAAGGAGACAGTATTAATACATTGTTTTAACCACTCTATCCAACGAGAGCAGAAAATCAATTTCTCTAAAGTAATAAAGATGAAATCCCACTCTAAACGATCATACGCTTTTTCCATGTCCAACTTCAAAGCTATCCATCCTTCCAACCCTTTTTTATTTTTAAAAGAATGAAAAACTTCATGAGCAAGGAGAACATTATGTTGAATTAATCTTTCAGTGAGAAAAGCTCCCTGTAAAGAATGAATAATTTTCAAAACAACATTTAACCTATTAGCCATGATTTTATATATAATATTATAGATTGTATAAGAAAGACTAATAGGTATGAATTGGTTAAGATTAGAAGGATTGTCTATTTTTTGTATTAAGGTAATAAATGTGTGATTAATCTCCTTTAAAATCTTTCCTGAATAGAGAAAAGCTTTAATAGCTCTAAAGACCGATCTACCAACTAAAGTCCAATCTTTCCTGAATACGCCAAGTCAAATAAGTACAACAATCAATTTATTTACTGCAGATTGAATGCATAAATTCAATAAAGATATATTTTTACAACCTTTAATTACAAAATAAACAAAAAGAAAAACCCTTAAAAATAAAAACCTAGCTAAACTCTTATCACATTAACTCAAAAAATATAATTCAAAAAATCTAAAAAAATAAAATTTCATTTCTATCATCATATGATTCAGATAAATGAAAGAAAAGAAAATAATTTTTTTTTTAGTCGGCCATGAACAGTGTGTTTGGTTCATTTTTAGTAAAGGAAAGAAAGGAAAAAGAAAGGAATGGAAGAGAAAAGAAAAGAATGGAAGAAAAAGGAAAAAAAACCTTAATTTCCCATGTTTGGTATAAATTTTCTCTTTCCTTCCAAATTCCCCCGCTTTTGGGAGGAAAGGAAAGGGAAATTTCATTAAAGAGTCTTTCCTTCCAATTCCTCCCATTTCCTTTCACTTAATTTTTTTTTAATGAACCAAACATTGGAAAGTAATAAATTTCCTTCCACTTCCTTTCTTTTCCTTCCAAACTCCTTCTACCAAACAAACTGGAAGAGGGGAACCATGAAGTCTTCATTGCCTTTTTTCCAGTGGGTTCATCATATCAATGAACCACGAAGGGGTCAGCGACGAACCTCTATAACCAAATCTCGACAAATGCCATTCCCATGAACCGCTACACGGATGTCGATGAACCGCTAGTCACAGCCACAGCCACAGTAACAGTCGGCGGTGCTGATGAGAGGAAAAACGAATTCGAAGAGGAGTGAGTGAGAGACGAAATACGGGTTCGAGCATGAGTGATAAACTCGACGATTTGAATGGATGAAGGATTAAGACGTCAGCAAGAGTGGAGGGAGAATTGGAGGGAAACTTGGTAGTGGAGGAGTAGAGGAAGGAGTTGGGTATAGCAAGGATGGTGAGAGAAGTGCAATGAGTGAGGAGGTTGCGGTGGTGGTTTAATGAGAGGAAATAAAAGGCAGAGGAGTGAGAAGAAAGAGAAGGCAAGGGAGGCGTTGAAAGAGAAGGGAAGGAAGGAGGTTTGGAAATTTAGAGCCTTTGTATGATTAGATTCATGTTACATTCGTATAAGTCGTTTAGTTAAGGTGTCGTCACTTAACAACATAGGTTATAGAGGCTACCGGTAAAGAGTATTCACTCCTATGACAGAGCGCTCGCTCAGAATTGTCAAGAAGCTCAAATTTGTTGAAAATGGCATAGACATGGCCATGGATCATTCGCTCCTCCTTGGAGCGTGTGCTCCACATGGGAGCGCAAACTCCAACTCGCCAGTTTTCTTACTTCGCGAAGTGATGCTTTTATTCGTTGAGCAATTATTGTCTTTTTGATGATATGTTTAAGCTTTGTAATGTTACTCTATATATATGGGACTCTTATCATATTGATGGATGGTTAAAAACTCTCTCTCAAACTCAAGAACATAAAAATTCATCATCTCAAGTCTCTTCACACATTTATTCTTAATCGGCATTATTCTTAATGAGCAAGAACATTGTTGTTCTTATTTGCATCTCGATTAAGAATTACGTGTAAATCACGCTCAATATAGGGTCGGAATACTTCTTTTGGGAAAGTGATTACACACCTAGAAGGTTCACATTCATCGTGTTCATCTTTGTAAGATCCTTGTTCTACTGTATTCCTCTAATAGGAGGGAGGGTGAATGAATATGTGAGGAGGGAAGTAGAAGGAATGAAAACAGCGCCTACATACTCCAACTTAATTAGGAAACCCTAAGTGAACTTGTTGCTGCAATTTTGCATAAGAACCGCAACAATAGGTTTATTGCACACTTTTTTTAAAATTTTACGCAGTTCATTGCTACGTATAGGCAAAAGCGCAAGAATTTATCCTTAGCAATATGCAATTAATCAACTAGTGTTTGCGATCTCTATTGTCGTTCTTTTCAACCGTGTGTTAGGGTTTGTAAGAAGTGTAAGAAACTTTTCAAATTGCTTAGATTTTTTCTTGGAAAAGCTCAATCAATTTCACGTATTATCTTCGCTTAAGTAGGCCTTGAAATGTAAAATAGGAATTGTCCTTATGTGGAAATATATTTACCTAAATTGTTATTCACAATTTTTGGCAAATATATTTCTCTTGACTTTATTCTAATTTATCATAATAAAATCAACAAGACAAGTTCTATTAACAACTCATACTTAACCAACAATACACAAGCGTAAAGTCCATCTTTGAAAATAAAGTTTAGGAAAGTATCTTGATACAATCTTTCCAAAAATATAACAAGACTTTGAAATTCAGAACATATACACTACAAAAAAAAATTGGCTATAGAGGCACATCATCTGGCTGAGTTGCCTCTGAAACCCCCTTTTAGCATCACATAAACATAGTTGCCTCTAAATTATATGGTTTTTAGTGTCAAGTATATTCTAGTGCCTCTAAAGATATATTTCAGCATAAGATGTATGTTGGTTGCCTCTAAAACCATGTTTTTAGCATCACATGAATATTGGTTGTCTCTAAATCCATATTTTTAGCATCACCTGAATATTGGTTGTCTCTAAATCCATAATTTTAGCATCACATGAATTTAGTTGTTTCTAAAGCCATTTTTTTAGCATCAACTGTAGTTAGTTGTCTCTAAAGCCATGTATTTAGAGTCACATGAATTTAGTTGTCTCTAAAGCCATTTGTTTTAGCATCAATTGTGGTTAGTTGTCTCTAAAACCATGTATTTAGCGTCACCTGAATTCAGTTTTCTCTAAAGCCAATTTCTTAGCATCAAGTGTAGTTAGTTGTCTCTAAAGCCATGTATTTAGCATCGCATGAATTTAGTTGTCTCTGTAGCCCTTAATTTTAGCATCAAATGTAGTTAGTTGTCTTTAAAGCCATGTATTTAGCATCACATGAATTTAGTTGTCTCTATAGCCATTTTTTTCGGCATCACATAGATTATTGTTGCCTCTAAAGATATTTTTTAGTGTCACTTGAATTGTGGTTGCAGCGGAACTAACTTTTTTTTACCCTCAAGTAATAGAAAATAATTGCATCTGAAGATAATTTTCATTATCAATTGAATTATGCTTGATTATAGGGCATTGTTTTAGCATCACATGAATTTGGTTAGGGATTTTTTTATTAACTTTTTAATTCATTTTAAATTTATTTTCGTCCATTTGCAACATTTGTGTAAATGCATTGGATGTTTTTCATTTTTATTTATTTTTGCTATTATTTTTGTCATTTTTCGTATTAATATTATAGGTGATCATTTTGGCCCGGCCCGTTTTGGGCCGGGTTCTGGGCTGAATTTTTCGGCCCGCCCGTATTTTTTTGGCTTTGGGCGGGCTTTGGGCAAGCCAAAAACGACTTTTTAGTCAATTTTTTGGCCCGACCTGTTTTGGCCCGCAAAAGCCCGCTAATTTAAGTCGAAATAGCAGGCTCTGGACACAAAAATTCGACCCAAATTTAGGCCCGGCTCGACCAATGGGAAAATTTTTTTGGCCGCGGCGCGGCCCGAACCTGGCTCGGCCCATGATCACCTCTAATTAATATTACCAAATGTAGTTTTTGTTTGTGTTTAGGTGGACAGTGGATCAAATATGAATCAAAAAAGAAGGAAATGAAAGCGTAAAATTGAAATGATAGAAATAAAAGAGAAGAGATAAATAATAACTCTAATTGAATGATGCTTGAATTCCTTAAAATCTTCTATCCAAATTGAATCAATCTTAGATTTCAAGTTCCAATCATGAAGGATTTTCACTCTCTCTCTAAAAAGAAAATAAGAAGAAAAATACCTCATTAATTCTCTAAAATATTTCCTAAAGCAGCTTTCTCTCTCTAAACTAAGAAAATAAAAGTGAGAAAATGAAAAAACTAGGGTCTTCCTATTGTTTGATTTTATTAGGTATCTATACCCTTACAATCTGTAAGTAATAAAAGAAAATATAAAAAAAAAGAAAATAAATAAATAAATGAAAATGAAGATAATTTAAAATAAAAAGGAAAAATATAAGTAAATAAATTCCTAAACAACCCAGACTCCCACGAGACCAACCATTCTATAGTAGAATTTCAGGGGGGAAAAAAAGTTTTTTGCTTTTTTTAAAAACAAATAAACAAAA